>NW_006799777.1:232021-235186 GCF_000442215.2 Lipotes vexillifer
AAAAAAAAAAAAAAAAAAAAAGCAGTAGTAAGGGTAATATTCATGGGCAAGTTTACTCTTTTTTTAAGAAAACGAGCCATATTTGCCTGTGCTAAGTAGTAGCTGCTTAATAAATATGTTGCTTGTTTAATACAGAAAATTAGCAATGGAAGGGAATTAGAAAAATGATCAAGCTTAGTCCTCACAACATTTTGGTAAGAAGCACATGTTTTATCTGGGAGATTTAAATAATTTTTTTCTCTCTTCTATCCAACATAACATAAGAACTTGTATTCAACATAGAAACATACATATTCCTCATTACAACTTGAACCATGTTGTCCCTTTATGTCTTTAGTACCCCTAGAGAAAATATAGTAATTAATTTTTACAATAAACGTAAAAAATGAATCAATGAACAATTAATTAAACCAGTATGTATTGAGAATTCTCTCTGTGTCAGACACTGTATTAAGTACTAGCTACAAAGAGATGAGTAGGTTGGAGGGGCAACATAAACAAATAATGGCAATATCCTCATATTTGGAATAGTGTAAAAAATAAAATACTATTGAAATACAGTGGGAGAGGCAACCCACTTTGCTTGTGTTGGGTAGGTGGACATGAGGCCATGGGGAAGCTTTTCTGGGGAAAAGTCATTTAAACTGGATCTTGAAAATTAAGTCAAAGTTAGGCAAATCAGCAGGTGTTGGTAAGGGCATTTCAGGCTGATGGATGATCAGAATGTGCAGTTTTGTTGCACAAACATTTTATGAGTAGCTTCGATGTACTAGTACAGGTTAAGGATACAAAGATGAATAACAGATGACCCTTGACTTACAGGAATTTCTGCTGAGAGCCATCCGGATGTGACAAGTATCCCTTGAGCACAGCCAAGGGAACCAGCACAGCTGTTGTCTACGGATGAAGCTCAGCCTTTATAGAATTATAATGAATATTACTAAAGGGTTTGACATTTATTTGATCTGTGTACTTCTTTGTTTGTTCACATGTGGTGACGGAGGATTAAAACCTAGGGGAAGGCATGTAGAGTCCCTGGGAGATGGTAATTCCCGATGGAAATTTAGTAAAACCCCTTGGGATGAAGCATTAGGGGGACAAAAAAGCCCCTTAACTCCCCCACCATTACCTACTCCCCGTCCTCCAAGATGGGAAAGAGGATCAAGCATGGGAATGTTTAGATTGAAACAGCCCACATTAAAAGAGAAGATGGATATTAATGCTTGGAAAGGGCAACTTATATTTTGCCAGTATGTTTTGCATGAAAGCAACATATATATATAAAAGTTGAATGTCCTCCTAAGCAACCTAAGATTTATGCATAAAAGAAGTTACTTGATAGAAATTGCTTATGCCTTGCTAGAATATAGAAAGTTTTGTGTGAACTAGTGGTAATTTTTTATTAGATAAGAATCTAGAACTATACCAGGAAAATAGTTAGGCCCTTTGAATGCTCAAGGACGGAACAGCCTGTGTGTTTTAAGATTGTATTAGCTCACTGTAACCACAAGACCTGAAACAAAGAACGAAAGTTCTGCCAGACGTTTTGAGAAAAGAAAACCGCAGGGGGACATTGAGCAACCATTGTTATGAGAAGGCTGAAAAAAGAAAGCATTCATAATATTGTGTTATATGATTAGATAATCATTAATGTAACCATGAGAATTTGTTGAAAAATCAATGGTGTAATAAGAGTTAAACAAAATATAAAAAGGGCTTTTTGCGTGGCAATAAAAAAAAGGCAAGCATCTCATCTGACTCTGGTGTGAGTGGATTTTCTTTCATCGCCGACTCTGTCCTCCCTTCGGGTTATCCCTGCACTGCCGAGGCTGGACCGCGGCAAATTTCTATATCAGTGAAGTCAATTGACTGATAAACAGGTACTTTTTAATAAAATAAAATTACAATTTATCATTTATTAGACATTTAGCCATATGCCAGGGACTGGCATAGGCACATTATATTCATTACCTCATGAAATCTCCACCACCCACTTCATAATTTGTGAAACAGAGGCTTGGAAAAGTTAATTTGCTCAAGGACAAATAGCCAATAAGATGCAGAGGCTGAATTTTTATGAGGGAATACCACCTTTTAAGGGGAACATAGAAGAAAAAGGGATTCTCTAAACAGATTATGGAGGGTTGATAGCTTGCCCTTCCAAGTTCATATTTCATTTATTTTGGTAAAAACTGAGTTTAAAAGGAAAAGTCATGTTCAATAAATTCAGTTTTGTATGTAACTGAATTATTGGAAGCAGCTATGAGCTCTTCTTTTCTATCGTCTCTGAAAAGACATATTTCCTTTATCTTTTTTGTTGATACATTTAGGGAGTTAAAAATATCTATCATTTGTGTCTTTATCAGTTTTTATCTCACTTTTCTATTTAGCTTTCTGATTTCTATCCTGGCAATCCTTTGTTATTTTCTGACATTTCACCCTCTGGACCAACTTTTGCTTTGGTGGTACTCTTATCAATGAATCCATCTTTGGGGTCATTAAAAACTAATCAAAATCAAATGAAATTATAAATTGAATTTGAGGGAGAACCACCTTTGAAATTAGATACAAAATTGTATTGTTCAATTTTTAACTCCAGTTACCAGCAAATAGCTGATTACATGCCCTTGGTAACTTCCCAATGGAACTAATATCACTAACAGAGGGCCAAATTATTTCTCCCCTCCCAGATTACAAGGTAAAGGGAACAAGCTCATTGTTGCTGAGAACAAAGAGTAGCTGAATAAATATGTACTGAAGAAATGAAGGAAGGAGGGGCTCTGTGACCACATTTATAATTTTAAATGATTCTTGGTGAACTGTATCATGGTCAAATTATCCATCCTAGGTCCCATAAGCTCTTATAAATATGTTCTCTATGCAAAAGTATGATGATATTTTCTTTGTAGCTGTCTGTGTTGTTAGAGATAAACAGGGAGTGTGGATTTTTCAACTTTTTACTGTACCATTTTCATTGGCATTATGTGTGCAGAATCTCTATGAAAAACTATTTTTAAGGGAAGAAAAATTAAATGTTAGGCTGAATTTGACAACAAACCAAAGTGAATCCCATTAGCCACCTGGACCTCCTAAATGAAACAGTTAATCCTCTGATGTTGGCAATTCTTTCCATATCTGTTGGTGACAGTACATTTTGTGTAGGGA
>NW_006799777.1:235224-236796 GCF_000442215.2 Lipotes vexillifer
AATATCTAAAAGCAGACAGTCTGTGTGAAGAGTGACAGGGCCATTAACTTCATATGTAGGTTGCTATTCATCATTAAGATTATTGCCAATAACTGCACATAAACCTCAGTGTATATAATTTCTTTTAATCTATGTGGCCATAATTGAGAAATTACTGAAGAGTTTCCAAACATCTTTCATTTATGTTGTCCATTTTATAATACAATTAAAATTAATAATAAAATACACTTCCATTATTTTATAAAGGTGATTAATTTATAGTACATAAAGTCTATAATAACCCTATAGAAAATTAGTAGTAAAAATAAAAATATATGGGTTGCTTCTGTATTTGCAAAGGAAGGATAAATGAAAAACACTAGTTTTGCTCCATATTTAAAGTAAAAATTGGGGTATTCATAAATATTAGGTTTATCAAGGCAAGTAGGTTGTTTTCAAGCAAAATGCTTTCTTTGAAAAATGGTCCTCTTTCTTCAGTATTAGACTCGTCGGTGCATTAACAACAGAATATCACTTGGTTTCAGTTGTAAAAAGTAAATATGAAATATTTGGTGATTTTATTGCTTAGTTACTCAAAATTTAAGCATAATGTTACATGGTTTTTTCAAAGGATATATGATTCATACAAATTGCTAAAAATGTCTTCACTTGCAAATTTATTATAAGAATGTGCATAATGGATCAATCCATGAAATCTCTATGTAAAAATAAACTATGAATGTCAAAAAACTATATTTTAAAAACTCCAAAATTCAGAGAAAACATTAAATAGGCAAGAACAGCTGATTCTATTTCTTCAACTTGTAGTACATTTACCACTCTACTGCCCCACTATTAGCACTCCCCTATCACTACCAGCACCTACCACATATTGTGCTTTTAATATGTGCCAGGCAGGCTCCATAGAGATGTGCTACATCAATTATCACTTTTTATTTAATTCTCACAATAATTTTATTAAGTGGGTGCCTTGGTCCATTTGGGCTGCTAAATCAAAATACTATAGACTGAGGGGTTATAAACAGCAGAGATTTATTGCTCACAGTTCTGAAGGTTAGAATTCCAAGATCAGGATGCCAGCATGGTCAGGTTCTAGTGAAGGCCATCTTCCAGATTGCAGACCTCTGACTTCTTGTATCCTCACATGGCGGAAGGGGTGAGCTAGCCTTTTACAAGGGTACTAATCCCATTCATGACGCCTCCATCATCATGACTTAATCACTATCAAATGGTCCACTTCCTAATACCATCACCTTGGGCATTAGATTTTCAAAATGTGAATTCTGGGGGGGCACAAACATTCAGACCATAGTAATGGGTACTGTTTTTAAAGATTAGAAAACAGGTCCGGGAGGGAGGTAAATAACTCATGATTACAGAGTTATTAGAAAGCTGAGTAAGCATTGATCTTGACTCTCAAAGCACTCTCTGTGTGTCGTCCAGCACAGTTCTGGAAGAACCTTAGTTCACCCAGCCACACCCACCCTGCAAATCTCTGCATGATAAGACCTTGGTTGTTTCTTCTTTTGCCACTAGATACTTTGACCCTGGCTCCCCATGCCAAACTCTTTC
>NW_006799777.1:236806-256623 GCF_000442215.2 Lipotes vexillifer
TCTCATTGCTTTTACACATACTGTTCCCTTTGCCTGAAGTGTTCTTGTCCTTAGGTTTAGCACTATTCACATATTAAATTCTATTCTGTCCTATTATAGTTTTATTTAAAGATACATGAGGGCAGGAATTCTGTTGTATTTGCTGCTGTATCTTTAATACCTAACATAGTGTCTAGCATATGGTTGCGATTCAAAAAATGTATTGAATAGATATGTGAATGAATGAAGGAATAAAATGGATGAAACATACAATACAATCTTTTGAATGACTATGACTCAGAGGTGTGTGTATTTTAAGTTTATTTTTAATTTTAAATTGAGGTAACAGTTTTGTTTTTGTTTTTTTTTTCGGTACGTGGGCCTCTCACTGTTGTGGCCTCTCCCGTTGCGGAGCACAGGCTCCAGACGTGCAGGCTCAGCGGCCATGGCTCATGGGCCTAGCCGCTCTGTGGCATGTGGGACCTTCCTGGACCAGGGCACAAATCCGTGTCCCCTGCATCGGCAGGTGGACTCTCAACCACTGCGCCACCAGGGAAGCCCCTGAGGTAACAGTTTTAAACATTATAAAATTTTCATGTGTACAACATTATATTTGCACTTCTGTATACACTAAAGCATGCTCACCAGCAAAAGTTTAACTTCAATCCATCATAATACAGTTGACTCCTTTACCCATTCACTCCCCTTACCCTTCCTCCCCTCTGGAAACCACTAATCTGTTCTCTGTATCTATTTGTTTTGTCTTGTTTTGTTTGTTCCTTTCTTTTTTTATCTTTTTTAAAAAATATTCCACATATGAGTAAAATCATACAGTATTTGTCATTCTGCATCTGATTTATTTCACTTTGAGTAATGCCCTCAAAGCCCATCCATGTTGTTGCAAATGGCAAGATTTGGCTGAGAAGTATTCCATCATGAGTATATATATATATATATATATATATATATATGTATATATATATATATATATATTGCACATAAGCTTTATTGTTCATTGTTTTCTTTAAAGAAAATGCAAATGTCAATAAGAAAGTGTGGGTTTGGATGTGTGTTATGTATTGTGTGTGTGGTACTTCCTCTTCCGCCCTCCGCACACCCCTGCCCAAGAAGAAATTCTTTATCCTTGGCCCTGAACCAATGGAACAACATCTGTGAAAATTATATTTTCAATTCATGAGTTACTTTTAGTATTTTTGTTTTGGAAAATTGTATCAATCACATATAAATAAATAAATAAATAAATATAATACACATATATAAATAAATATATAAATTTCAGAGGTGGAATATAGGATTCTTTTTTTGATACATCCTAATTGTAGGTGTGGTATGTGATTATGAGAAAAGGATGAGGATCTGAACTGTGGTATTTTCTTCAGTAATATGATAATATACCGTGACTTGCAACTTCATGGTCTTTAACTGTTTGGGTTTTTTGGGGGGGGTAGTTTATTCCACTAGTACATTTAAATGCCTATATAAGGGCCAAAGAACTTCTGTAGCTCCCAAGAAATTCAGAAAATATTCATGCTTGGAGAGCTATGTATTTATGTCACTCTTTGGAAGCCTGATGAAAATGGGCTTTGGCAACACTTCTAAGCAACTGCAGTTTTATTTGTGATTGCAATCTCTTTTCTGTCTTCAAGGGAATTTTGATCTGATGAGTGTCTGTGCATAAGTATAAAAATGGAATCAAGAAAAATGGTTGTAGAATGGAAAATGACTCTCATGGATTGGGACTTTTACTAGTCCATTGGTCAGGATTAAGACAAATCCACATTGAAAATACATCTTGTGGCTTCCCTGGTAGCACAGTGGTTGAGGGTCCGCCTGCCGATTCAGGGGACGTGGGTTCATGCCCCGGTCCGGGAGGATCCCACATGCGGTGGAGAGGCTAGGCTCGTGAGCCATGGCCGCTGAGCCTGCGCATCCGGAGCCTGTGCTCTGCAACGGGAGAGGCCATGGCAGTGAGAGGCCCACGTACCACACACACAAAAAAAAAAAAAGAAGAAAAAAAATCTTGTAAGTTTCTAGCAAATTTCCAGCTGTGAATAGAAAAGAGGCCAATCAACAGGGGTACAGCCACGTTATAATAGCATGACTCTCTGTCAGCATATTTTGCAATTCCACCCATCCACCCCAAAATCCTACATAGATACATTTATTTAGTTTTTTGCTCATTCACAGATATTTTCTGAGAACCGACTTTATCCCAGGTACTCTGCAAGTTATAAGATATAATAACAAACAAGAAAGATATATTCACTGGCCTCAGATTTCCTAGTGCTTATAGTCTATTTGGGAGCACATATGTCTTGAACAAATTGTTACATAAATATTAATTCAAATTGTAGCAAGTGCTATAATGGATAACTAGAGAATAGTACTAGAGTGCCCATGGGGAGGGGGGCTCCAACCTAGTCTGATGCAAATTTAGAGAATTTCTTCCCTGGGCAAGTAATATTTTATATGAGAGCTGGTAGCCAAATTGGAATTATCTAGGTGGGAGGAGGAGTATTCTAGAAAGAGAGGATAACTGATTAAGCATCCTAGGCAGGAAGGAACCTGATGCCATTATAGTTTTCTTGCCCTTTCAAGCTTCTAGAGACTCTAGGCTCCCTTCTATTTTTAAAGTGAGCAAAGTTATATCTCTCTGTGCCATTCTTCTATAGTCACATCATCCACTAACTATCCTATTCTGCCTCTCTCTTCTTCTTTTTTTTTTTTTTTTTTGGAGTGCAGTTGATTTACAATATTGTGTTAGCTTCATGTGTACAACAAAATGATTCAGTTATATGTATATTTTTTCAGATTATTTTCCATTATAGGTTACTATAAGATATTAAAAATCATTCTCTGATTCACAGTAAATCTTTGTTATCTATTTTATTTTATTTAGTTAATTAATTAATTTATTTTTTAACATCTTTATTGGAGTATAATTGC
This sequence comes from Lipotes vexillifer, assembly GCF_000442215.2. NCBI lineage: Eukaryota > Metazoa > Chordata > Mammalia > Artiodactyla > Lipotidae > Lipotes > Lipotes vexillifer. Next base: position 239,753 of record NW_006799777.1, read on the forward strand.
TTTACAATGGTGTGCTAGTTTCTGCTTTATAACAAAGTAAATCAGTTATACATATATATATATATATGTTCCCATATATCTTCCCTCTTGCATCTCCCTCCCTCCCAATCTCCCTATCCCACCCCTCTAGGTGGTCACAAAACACCGAGCTGATCTCCCTGTGCTATGTGGCCGCTTCCCACTAGCTATCTATTTTACCTCTGGTAGTATGAGTATGTCGATGCCACTCTCTCACTTTGTCACAGCTTACCCTTCCCCCTTCCCATCTCTTCAAGTCCATTCTCTAGTAGGTCTGTGTCTTTATTCCTGTCTTGCCCCTAGGTTCTTCATGACCTTTTTTTTTTTTTTTCTTAGATTCCATATATATCTGTTAGCATACTGTATTTGTTTTTCTCTTTCTGACTTACTTCACTCTGTATGACAGTCTCTAGGTCCATCCACCTTACTACAAATAACTCAATTTTGTTTCCTTTTATGGCTGAGTAATATTCCATTGTATATATGTGCCACATCTTCTTTATCCATTCATCTGTTGATGGACACTTAGGTTGCTTCCATGTCCTGGCTATTGTAAATAGAGCTGCAATGAACATTTTGGTACATGACTCCTTTTGAATTATGTTTTTCTCAGAGTATATGCCCAGTAGTGGGATTGCTGGGTCGTATGGTAGTTCTATTTGTAGTTTTTAAGGAACCTCCATACTGTTCTCCATAGTGGCTGTATCAATTTACATTCCCACCAACAGTGCAAGAGGGTTCCCTTTTCTCCACACCCTCTCCAGCATTTATTGTTTGTAGATTTTTTGATGATGGTCATTCTGACCAGTGTGAGGTGATAACTCATTGTAGTTTTGATTTGCATTCCTCTAATGATTAATGATGTTGAGCATTCTTTCATGTGTTTGTTGGAAATCTGTATATCTTCTTTGGAGAAATGTCTATTTAGGTCTTCTGCCCATTTTTGGATTGGGTTGTTTGTTTCTTTGATATTGAGCTGCATGAGCTGCTTGTAAATTTTGGAGATTAATCCTTTGTCCATTGCTTCATTTACAAATATTTTCTCTCATTCTGAGGGCTGTCTTTTGGTCTTGTTTATGGTTTCATTTGCTGTGCAAAAACTTTTAAGTTTCATTAGGTCCCATTTCTTTATTTTTGTTTTTATTTCCATTTCTCTAGGAGGTGAGTCAAAAAGGATCTTGCTGTGATTTATGTCATAGAGTGTTCTGCCTATGTTTTCCTCTAAGAGTTTGATAGTGTATGGCCTTAAATTTTGATTAAAATGGTTTTTAATCCATTTTGAGTTTATTTTTGTGTATGGTGCTAGGGAGTGATCTAATTTCATACATTTACATGTAGCTGTCCAGTTTTCCTTGCACCACTTATTAAAGTGGCTGTCTTTCCTCCACTGTATATTCTTGCCTCCTTTATCAAAGATAAACTGACCATATGTGTGTGGTTTTATCTATGGGCTTTCTATCCTGTTCCGTTGATCTATATTTCTGTTTTTGTACCATACTGTCTTGATTACTGTAGCTTTGTAGTATAGTCTAAAGTCAGGGAGTCTGATTCCTCCAGCTCCGTTTTTCGTTCTCAAGATTGCTTTGGATATTCGGAGTCTTTTGCATTTCCATACAAATTGTGAAACATTTTTTTCTTGTTCTATGAAAAATGCCAGTGGTAGTTTGATAGGGATTGCATTGAATCTGTAGATTGCTTCGGGTAGTAGAGTCATTTTCACAATGTTGATTTTCCAATCCAAGAACATGGTATATGTCTCCATCTATTTGTATCATCTTTATTTCTTTCATCAGTGTCTTATAATTTTCTGCATACAGGTCTTTTGTCTCTTTAGGTAGGTTTATTCCTAGATATTTTATTATTTCTGTTGCAATGGTAAATGGGAGTGTTTTCTTAATTTCATTTTCAGATTTTTCATCATTAGTTTATAGGAATGCTAGAGATTTCTGTGCATTAATTTTGTATCCTTCTACTTTACCAAATTCATTGATTAGCTTTAGTAGTTTTCTGTTAGCATCTTTAGGATTCTCTATGTATAATATCATGTCATTTGTAAACAGTGCCAGCTTTACTTCTTCTTTGCCAATTTGGATTCCTTTTATTCCTTTTTCTTCTCTGACTGCTGTAGCTAAAACTTCCAAAACTATGTTGAATAATAGTGGTGAGAGTGGGCAACCTTGTCATATTCCTGATCTTAGTGGAAATGGTTTCAGTTTTTCACCATTGAGTATGATGTTGGCTGTGGGTTTGTCATATATGGCCTTTATTATGTTGAGGAACGTTCCCTCTATACCTACTTTCTGGAGGGTTTTTATCATAAATAGGTGTTGAATTTTGACAAAAGCTTTCTCTGCATTGATTGAGATGATGGTATGTTTTTTCTCCTTCAATTTGTTAATATGGTATATCACATTGATTGATTTGCATATATTGAAGAATCCTTGCATTCCTGGAATAAACCCCACTTGATCATGGTGTATGATCCTTTTAATGTGCTCTTGGTTTCTGTTTGCTAGTATTTTGTTGAGGATTTTTCCATCCATGTTCATCAGTGATATTGGCCTGTAGTTTTCTTTCTTTGTGACATCTTTGTCTGGTTTTGGTATCAGGGTGATGGTGGCCTCATAGAATGAGTTTGGGAGTGTTCCTCCCTCTGCTATATTTTGGAAAAATTTGAGAAGGATAGGTGTTAGGTCTTCTCTAAATGTGTTATCTATTTTATATATTGTGGTGTATATCTGTTAACCCCATACTCCTAATTTATCCTTCCTCATCTCCCTTTCCCCTTTGGACCATAAATTTCTTTTCTATGTCTGTGAGTCTGTTTCTGTTTTGTACATAGATTCATTTGTATTTTTTTTTATATTTCACATATATAATATTTGTCTTTGACCTCACTAAGTATAATATTCTCTAGGTCCATCAATTGTTGCTGAAAATGGCAATATTTCATTCTTTTTGTAGTTTAGTAATATTCCACTGTGTATATATATGCCACATCTTTTTTCCTTCATCTGTTGATGGACACTTTGGTTGCTCCCATGTCTTGGTTACTGTTAATATGTCTTCTATTTTTAAGGACACTTGTGATTGTATTGGGTCCACAGGGATAATCCAAGGATATGTTCCCTAATTTAAGATCCACTGACTAATAATCCCATTCCTATCTGCAACTCTTTGCCATGTAAGGTAATGTACCTCTGGATTCAAGGGATTAGAACCTGTTTATCTTTGGGGATCTATTTTCCTGCTTACTACAATCATGAAAGAGCTATAGGAAGGAGAATAAACTGGAGTTACTGATTGATTAGATGTGGTGGAAAATAAGAATGGAAGTATAAAAGATGTCTTTTAAGTTTCTGCTTTAAGCATATGAAAATATGGTGCTTTCTTTATGAATATAGTGAGAACAGAAGAAGAGTCAGTTTAGGAATGAAGTTGAGGTTATGAGTTCAGGTTTAGGTTTGTTAAAGTGAGATAGCCAGCCAAGTGAAAACAGACAATTGGGTCTGGAACACAGAGTGGATGTTTAGATTGGAGATACATATTTTGAGTGGCTGATGCGTAGATGATAATTGATGGAACAGAGATCACTTGCAGAGAGAATATAAGAGAACAGTGCCTAGGTCTGAGAGTGGCCATTATTTCTACCGTACTAAAGTCTATTTAAGGACCGTTAAGATTCATCTAGCTTTCTCCTTCCATGACTCAGATAGAATTTCAGGTAACTTATTTTAGAAAAATGGTTATTTATCTTGATCTCAATAACTTCCAGGAAGTGAAACTTCTGCCACAACTAATACAAATCTGTCTGGCTGTTCAATTACATGACTAACCCTTCATGTAAGGTAGGTTACTTTATGTTCCAAGCAAAATAACATAACAAACTATGATGATAACCAGGGGATTGTCAAGCAAGAAATTATGACTGCTTTCAAGGAAGGACTGTTATTACCACTTCTAACATCTGGAAGGGAGGTCTGCATAAATGAGGGAGTGCGGAACAACATTTCCCACTGTATTCTCTAGCATTTCTTATCTTCATTCCTCAGCAATAGCAACACTTAACCAGCTGTTTAGAGCAGTGGTTTCCCAGGCCAGCAGCATTTGTAATGATCTAGGAACCTGTTAGACATGCAAATCCTTGGGACTCGTTCCAGACCTACAGAATCAGAAATGCTGAGAATGGGGCCCAGAAGTCTTGTATTTTAACAAGTTGTCCAAGTGACTCTTCTGCATGCTAAAGTGTGAGAACCACTGGTTTACAGTGTAAGAGTTACTTTATTAGCACATGAAGAACCTTGGGTTATGAACCCAAGTGAGCAACTTATTGGTACACAGTGTCATTTCTTAACCCTGATGCATCTCTAGTCTGTGTCCTATGGTCATGGGTTTCTTTCCATGATCTCACCCTGTTTAATCACATTCTCAGATTTATTACTATGTTTTTTTAGGACCCTTGAAAAATGAGGATTACTGTTCCTCTTTGGTTAATATTACAAGTACTATTGTTGCATTCAGTCTAAATCACAATATATTGTACAGATGAGTGATGCACCCAAATTAGTTGCTTTTCTTCCCAGGGTTCAGAGCCAGGAGTCTCTCTGACTTGGATCTTATCAGATATCTCTAAAGATTTCCCCAGTGGCTTCCTCTTCACTCTCATCTTTATTTCCTTTTTACCTTTTCATTTCATGCTATTTACCTTTCTCTGTTCTCTGACTTCTCTGCCAGGGTCTATAATAATTTTCTTGACACATATTTACAAGCCTTTGTCCTTTTATTTAATTTATGTAAAATGGCTCTTATCTATGGAAAAAAATGTATATTTTGAATATGACAGGAAAGTGGATGTGAATTCTACATTTACCAATGTTTCAAGGTCCAATTTTCAAGAGTATGGGCTTTAGAGTCAGAAAATTTTGACTCATAATCCTACATCTATCGCTTGCTTCATGTGTGACCTTAAGCTATTTTACAATTCTGAGGATCAGTTTTTCTATCTTCAATATGAGGACAATAATAGCATTGATCTCAGAAGTTTCCTGAGGGAATTAAACAAGATATTGCACATAAAGTACTTAGCATAGTACCTGGTGCATGATAAATATTCAATAAATATTGGCTTTATTATAAAAAGGGCAATGGGTTTTTGAATTATATCTTAGTCCATTTGGGCTGCTATAACAAAATACTTGGGTGGCTTATAAACAACAGAAATATATTTCTTATAGTTCTGGAGGTTGAGAGTCCAAGGTGAGAGCACCAGCATGGTCGGGTGAAGGCTCTGGGTTACAGAATTCTCACTGTGTCCTCACATAACAGAAAGAGGGTTCAAGAGCTCTCTGATGCCTCTTTTATAAGGGCACTAATTCCCTTCAGGAGGACTCTGCCTTCATGATCTAATCATCTCTCAAAAGCCCCCACCTCCTAATAACATCACCTTGAGCATTAGGCTTTCAACATACAAATATTTTTGGGGGGACACAAACATTCAGACAATAGCAGTTTATAAGCCCACTTTGATATGTCCTGGAGAAATTCTCTTTTATTACCTAATAGCTCTTCACTGCTGATTCAAATTAAGCTGGTGATGACATAGTAATTTCCAAACTTTAATTTTTTTCTTATAGCAAAAAATTTTAAAACTACTTTTACCCTAGTGGGTACTAATAAATGTTGATTAACTCACTTTTATTTAGAGACACTTTTCTAATCAGTTTACAATCCAATGAACCATTTTAATTACATTTCAATCACTCATTCTTATTAACTTTGAATATTAATACTCTTGGAGATGGACACCTTTCTGTGCCTAATATCTTTTCTGTCCCTCAAAGCAACTCCAGTCCCAAAATTTTCTTCAATTACCCATTCTAGATTAGAGTACACAAACGATTTCCATGTGCCTTAGGAATTTGGCTGACTAATTGTAAAATTAAAAATGTAGGGAAAAAAATTTAAATTAATGATAATGATTAATTTCAATATTTAAAAGGATTATTGGCACTTTAATCAGTTAAATAGCATCAAAGAGCGTCTGACATGAAAGTGCATTACATTACATTTGTGATTAGCATGACAAGTCACTATATTCATATTATTCCACCTAAGAGGTTGAGATGTATTATTTATGAACTTGATTCCTCTCTCTGCATGAAATATTAAGGTTTGATATATAGAGATGTAAAGGGAAGTGCTGATTTTCATCTAATAGTAATAGAAAAATCTCATGGCAAAAACATTTCATGTTTAAAGGGTAGAAATTGTGATAGACTGATTTACTTAATACTATTTCACAAACTTTAAAGTTGGATAGTTAGTTCTGTCAAACTTCTGAAATATGAGACAAAGGTGAATACATTTCTCAGGAGAAAACAACCCAGGGCAAGAGATGGAGATTCTACTTTTAGTCTCCAACTATGCTAGAAGCTAAATTAAGGAATGGGCCTCATAACATTTATTCAGGAAGGCCACAGTGAACCGAATCCTTGGCTATCCTGGAGTGTATTCACTGGATTGTAGATTAAGTACAGTAACAAATAAGAGCACATTAACTTTAAAAAGTGACTGAAAGAAAAATATGTACATTTTAAGAAGTGTCTCTTGATGGTATCTACATAAAAATCCATAGATTCCACATTGTATGTACTGCACAGTGGGATATCGTCCATCTTTGGGTTATCAGATTCGCTCAGTGAAATATGCAACAATCCTTCAACACAGATCTAGGAAGACAGACAAATGGGTGAAGAAGAGAAGGTAAAGCAAAAAAACCCAAGTTGTGACTGTATCTCTGCCTAACTTATTCCTCATCTAACACTGGGCCTGGGTGTGTTGGGAAAAGAGCTTATTGAAGTAATAGTGATCAGTTTCAAGCAAATATATTTTCTCACAGGGGGTGGAGGGTGGGATGGGTAGGAGGAGATATTCCATTTTACAAATGTTAAAATGCAAAAAAAAAGTGAGTGTAAGAATAAAAATAATGTAGGTATACACCTCTATAAAACTATTTATATAATATTTTGGTCCTTAAACTATTACCTTGGAATCGTTTATATTTTTGAATAATGCACTTTATTTCTCTGCCACTCTACATCCAAACCAATAACAAATCAGTCAAATCTACAAACTCTATAAAGAATACTTGAGAATAAGATTTGTTTTCACATTATTTCGAGTGTTCTTAAATTTTGATTTTCTCTCCCCCTAGATCTATGGTTTATAATCATTGATATACCAGTATTGAAAAGCCAGACTGATCCCTGAATTAAATGGGTTATGATTTTTCTGTGGAATCATGTATCTTCCATTTCTCTCTTTTTCTTGACTGTACTAATCCAGCTTGAACTCCTTTGTGTTGATTAAAATTTTCTGAAACATGGAATTTGAGGAAGAAAAAGTTATTCTTTAGCTAGACTACTGACACTTTGATCAGTTTCAATGGAACCAATTGGACTAACTGATACTCTCTTACACTCATCATGGTGGTATAAATTTGATCAACTTCCCTGTAGAGCAACTTGTCAATCTGTATAAAAACCCTCAATTGCATACATATTGTTTAATGCAGAAGTTCCAATTCTAAGAGAGTAACTGGACAAGTAAGGCAAAGGTAAATGCTTAAGTATTTCCATCTCAAAATGGCCTAAATAGTGAAAAATGGAAATAATGTACATTTTAAAATAGAGGACTGGTTAAGTAAGTAATAGTACAAGCATAAAAGGAGATATTATACAGACATTAGAATTTTGCAGTGATTATACAAATTAATATGGAAAATGAACCTTGATATTATATTAGGTAAAAAACTTACATAACTGAATATAGAGTATGCTCCACTTGTGAATATATCAATATTCATATCTTAAATTAAAGAACTCTCATTTTGTCAAAAAAGCATCAAAGTGTTAATTGACATAACATGCAGAACTTTAAAAAATATTTATTTGCTTAATTCATGGCAGTTTACTTTCAGAACAATCTTCAGGCATGAACACATTAAAGGTGTACAGGAATTTCATCTAGCCTGATCCAGAGATAAAATTTGGAGATAAATCAACTTTATCTTTGATATATTCTCATCTGTCTTTAAGCATCTTCTCTAGTTTCATGGTTTTCTTTTCCTTTCCATTATGAAAAAAATCAGTCTTCACAGCAAGAAATTTACTCTTACTTATTCTTCCACATATTCTTCTAAAATTGTTTATTATATAGACACTGCCTCAGAATCAGGGTGAGGCTATTCTCTTTTATTTCATTCATTCCAAAATTTCTTTTCTTAGAAAATGCAGAAGTGAAAAGTACTCTAAATAATGATTCCCTTAGGAAGTATTCTTGAGAAATCAATCTTGGACAGCTTAGTAAGAACTGTTCTGTTGTCTGGTTACTGGTGAAGAGAAGTTGTACTTTTCCAAGTAGTAATTTACATGTAAATAGCAATCAACAAATAGCAACAAGAGCATAACAACAATCTTGCAGCTGTTTGCATATCATTTGCTTCTTAGGGACCCCCAAGGAAAAATGTAAATGAATAACCATGGACAAATCAAACTTTTTTCTCTTTTGCAGTAATATGTGTTTCTAACTTAACCTGTTTGCCCCTGAGAATAGAGCAATACTGTGCTCATGCTATTGGCCAGTTCTAAACTGAGCCAAATAACAGTTTAATCTCTTTAGAGAGTGTTCTGGTGCCACTTTCTTTCTTTTTTTTCCACAATAGATCATTCTGTGGGCATATGTGTTACTTAGTGAGTGAAATTCAGAGAAAGTCTAGAAATTTTTTTTGAATCATTTTTTTAAAAAAGAGGCTAAAAGATCACACTCTGATATGGTTAGTGTAGAAAATTTCTGTGAAATAGAGATTTAAAATGCTAGCCACAGCTTTTCAAATTTTTTTCTAGGTAAACAATGTAATTTGAAAAATAAAAATAGTCATATATGAATAATGCTTTTTAGTTACTAAAAGCTATTTCCATGTCTATTTTACAATTTTGAAATCGAAGTTCTTAACGATTATACATAAGAAACATTTAAAGACAAGATAGATATTCTTGGAAAGGCAAAACCAATTCTACCTATTAAAATGACTTACTGTATTCCAAATCCTTTGATTACTGTCAATTCTGTCAACCTTTATTTGGTTAGGTAATTTTGCAAACCACAAAATATGACACTGAAATAAAATCAGCTTCCAAATGAAAAGAGGTATTAGTTAAAATTCAAAGCAATTACAAATCCTCATTAACTTAACATAGCTGAAGACAATAAAGAAGTTGAAAATGCTTCCTGGTTTCAAATCAATTCCCTATTATTGAATAGTTTGTACCCAGCAAATTATTATTGACTCATATAGTCATTTGCATTTTATATCAGTAGCATTTCCTTTTGCTTATCACAAAATTATAACAGATAGTCATGGTTAAAAGATACTAGAGTCTAATAAACAGTAATGCCTTTACACCAGCTTTTATGGCCCTTCTCATCTTTGCTTTCTGTTGATTGCAAGAAATTCAGAATCAGAGTGGAGGTCAGCAGATTTCATTCTGCTATAGTGAGTAACAGTTCAATCTAACCATAGTGAGGGAATTTCCTGCAATCCCTCAAAAGCCTACAATCAGAGATATAGTTACATAAATAAATTGAAGTAGTTTTTTTGAAAGCCACACGATATTCTCAAAGTAACACAAATGTTAAAGGTAATTACCACATTAGTTCATATCATAGCTTTGCCATGTGAGATATTATCTTCAATTTTGACAAACCTCTGTAACTTAGGTATTATTATGCCCATTACATGGATGGGGAAAAAAGCCTCTGAGTTTCAACAAGTTAGATTAATTCCCCCAGTTCATATTGACTCCACAATAGGATTCTGTTACACAGTCCAAATCAATATCACAGAGAGTCTGGTTCTCATATGTAGTCTAATGAAACACACAGCCTGAAATATATTATATATTAATGCTAGAGTGGAGAGGCACTCTATTCAAATGATTCATTCGTTCATTTATCCAAGTGAATAATATTCACTTACTGAATAACTAATAGATGTTGTGTTAAGTATAAATGCAACATAACAGAGTGTTGAAATAGAATGCCTTTCTTTTAAAAAAATGTCCTGCAAAAGTTAGTGAACTGATTTTTCCAATAACCATTTTAGACTCTGGAACTCATAAATCCTTTTATTTCAACCCTAGTAATCATAGTGGCAGCTGTTATACCTGGCACAAAGAGATTTTCAGATGGTAGAGAAGATTTTACTGGAGTGAGATACTGGGACTGACCCTGGGGCAAAGAGATTAATGTTCATGGAACACATGCTAGGGGCCAGACAGTTTAGACATACTATTTCATGTTATACTCTCAGGAACACTGTTTTATAATAGATAGTATCAGGTCAGGACACTTCATAGGTTTTGTGGGTTGGTATTTTTCTTCTCATAGCATAATTCTATGATATAAATAAGACAGTATTATCATAACACATGTCAGTTGGGAAGAGTGTTATTTATCTCGTTCATTTTGCAGGACAAGTAATGGAAGTTTGGGGAAGTGACTTACTCAAGGTCACAAAGCAAGTCGGTGCTTATGCCAGATCAAGACCTACTAGAACCCAGGTCCTGGAAGCTCACTCCCAAAATGCTTAAGGCAATGGTGTGTAGTGATTCTAACAGGCACACTATGCTCTTGCCTAAAATCTCTTCAGAAGACAGCATTTCCTCAGCCAGGAGAAAACAAGCATGTGCTTATCACAGAATCCTCTTACTTTTTATTTTTTCCTGAATACAAGCCGAGACAAGCAAGTGGTGCTGACCATGTGTCTTTGATGGACACATTTACTGGAAAAAATTCAAGGAAGCTGAGAATTTCCTCACCTGCCACCTGTGATGTACTTTCAAGGCAGCCAAATCAATTTGCTTTATTATCCCTAAAGAGCTTCTTGAAAGCTGTTATTCAGTATTTCATTCTCTCTGCTGTATGCCAACACTTTCTCTTTAAAGTTACCTTAAATCTTATATTTTACTTTCTATCAGCCATTCAAATTTGCGAGAAGAAATGTGCAAAATCCACACGTAAAATAAGACTTGCCTTCCAAAGATGAGATTTGTCAAGAATAATAGAATAAGAATAATAAAATATAGATATAATTTTACTATTATATAGAGAAAAGTAAACTTGTAATAGGCAATTATACTTTCTACTTGGCTCTCAGAAGCTGTTTTTATTCATTCTCAGGAAAAAAAAAATGGGTTTACTCTCTTTTTCCTCCTCTCAGGTAACCAAGTTCATAACAAATTCTTTTTTTTTCTAATTTACTCTGGTATACAAGCTAGTAGCCAGTGATATCTGAATATATTATATATGTTTGCACTCTTCCAAATCCAAGTTATAACCATCAAACTTAATTTTTTTTTTGATAAGAAATCTCTCATGCTTCATGGGATATTTACAAGTTGCAATTATATCATAAATACAGGGGTGACTTCTTTTTATTTACATGGTTCATTAATAACCTTAGTTTCTCTCCCAGCAAGGTAAAATGTAGAATGTGCTTTCTCTTTTACATAAAACTGCTGTTTGTTGAATGAATTATGGATGACTTCTACTGACCCAACAATTAGGGAGACCAATGCTTTTACATTGTTTCCTCTGCTTGCTGGTTCTGATGGATCCCATATGTGACTTTTTGATATAAGAATTATCCATGAAAAAAAAAAACAAAAAACTGTCCATTCCTGGAGTCCAGGTTTGGGTCTGATGCCAGGAGGGTTTATTGTTAATCTGCCTGAGGGACTATCTTAGGGCACTAGAAGAATGGAAGATAAGGAGAGGTTGTTCTCTTTCAAAAGTGGTAATCCGTTCCAACAGATCCTTCCAACACATTCTCTCATCTCTCTGGTAGCCATTGGCCTGAATTTTTCATATGAATGGCTTGAGGTAAAATGTGAATGTAAAACCAGGTTTTCCTCCATGAAAATCTCACTGACTGATCTATCTATGGATAGATTTTTTGGCTTCTGAGTTTCAAAAACAAAAAATACTTTATAATATTATCTTAATACAATGTCCAGTTTTCCATTTAAATAATAGTTTTAAATCATGTATAAAGAAAGAACAATTTCTCAAGTTCTACTAAAATTATATGATTTAAAAATTATATTATATTTTAAAAACATTAATCTTTTACCAAAACATTACTGGTTATAACAGTAAATTTTTAGTTTCCTGGCATTTTTGAGAAAAAAACAAAAACCAAAAACTAGATAGAGCATGCTATGTCTCTGGCTCCCATCCTTCTGTTACGTTTATATCTGCTGGGCATCACCATTTGTTAGATCTGCTGTATCAGTCCATAAATAACATGTCTCAAAACATACTTCTCAATTTCTCCTCTCAAAACAGCATTATTTCAAGACTTCTGATTTATTTTTTTGTTAATCAAGTTTTATATGCGTGTGTATATATATATATATATATATATATATATATATATAAATTGCTGATGCCCTTGTACATATAGTAGTCACTTAATAAATGTTTTCTGCCACTAACTGTGATGTGAGCAAAATACGAATAATATTTATTCTTTAAGTAGCCCTAATAGTTGATTGGAATGAAAAGACCAGCTTGTAATTATTGCATAGAAAAGACACAGCAGTAACCAAAGCCATTTTGCTAATAAACTGACCTAAACTTCAACTGGGATTTTCAGGATGAAAACAGATTTGTGCCATGTTAATCAGAGCTTTCTTTCTTACTCTAAATCTGTTTCAGTCTATGAGGTTCACTTGTTTCTACTTTGAGACTTGACCACTGGAGAAGGGAGGTCCTAGAGGAACTGACTGGTAATGGAAGCTGATGATGTGAGTGCTGCCCAATAATGGAGACACGATATCTGGAGAGCTTGCCCAGCTGGTCAGAATGGTGGGTGGAGTGGGTTGGCTCTTTGGAAGGTGGAACCAAAGGATGAGAAGTCCTCATCTGTCTTTGTGAAATCACAAAATCATTAATATGTTTTATACAGCAATTGTGAGGATTAAGTGAATTAATTTATACAGCACTAAGCATAGTGCCTGGCGCATAGCAAATATTTATTATCTAATTGTTGAATGAATGAGTGAATGATTTATAAACTTAGTCTTGAAAGATGAGAGGAAATTTGATATTTGGGGAAATAGATATATTCCTTTTAACAGCTGGAGCAGAAAAATTTTCAGGACTGACAAGTAAATTCTGGGCAAAAGGATGGAACTGCTGTAAGAGGGGGTTGAAAAGTAAGGTTGGCCCCAGGTTTAAAGAACTTTCTACACGTTATATTAAGTAGTTTAAACAATGGGCATTGAGGGAGCCACTGACAATTTCTAGTTAATGTGACATTCTATCAAATCAAAATTCTATAAAAAAGAGATAAAATAAAAATTTAACACGTGATAGGAGTTTTAAAACATCAAGTTATTTCAGGTGGAGATTAAGAAAAAAATATTTAAAAACTCTCCCTGCCACAAACTGCTTTGACTATCTCATAAAACTGACACTTTGGAATAGGATCCAAATATGCAAAGTAAGATTGGACTGATATCCGCAAATGTGTATCAGTGCCAGATCAATTACAGCCGCAGGTCTAGAATTAATGATTACGAATTGCCAAAATCTTTCTTTGTGCTTATCCACAACAATAATTAATCAAGAAAAAAAGTTTTATCTGAATATTGTGTTTTCAATAAAATTTTGGTATTGCCTCACAAGTATGATAATGTCTAATTTTGATGTGATACCATGCATCACAAACTAGAAATTTGCTTTAAATTCTAAAACGTAAAACCTTGGATGTATACCCAAAGATCAAACACTTTTACCTATCCTTCAACATTTTAATGGAAGACTAGGGTAGATACTCACCTTGATGGCGATCCCAAAGAGATCAGGAATAACAAACAAATTTATGGTCACCAAAGGGGAAATGGAAGAGTGGAGAGGGATAAATTAGGAGTATAGGCTTAACAGACATAAACTACTACATGTAAAATAGATAAGCAACAAGGATTTACTGTATAACATAGGGAATTATATTCAATATCTTATAATACCTATAATGGAAAATAATCAGAAAAATATGTATATAACTGAATCACTTTGCTGTACACCTGAAACTAACACAATATTGTAAATCAACTATTTATATACATATATATAGATCTATGTGTGTATATATATATAATCTCCAAGATCAACTGGAGGGTAGATGGGTAGATGTACCTCAACTGGCTCTACTTGAAAATTTGGGAGGTATGGAAATGGTAAGTTTCAGAAATATATGATGTTCATTTGGTGATGACACAATGCTACACAAATGTTAAAAATTAAAAAAAAAAGTAACCCCCCCCAACTGTACATAAATGGAAACCTTTGAACTTACATAGAAGCAAAACCTGGGGAATTGATATAATTTTTATCTGAAGTAAAAGTAATTTGAAACACTTATAGTGATGTTAGGTGTGCAAAAAATTGTAATATGACTATTGGAATTTGTTTTCTGACAGGGACATGACCTGTTTGGATTAAAAAGAAGTGGGGAAAATTTATGTTCACAGTTGAAATTCTAGACCCAAAGCAATTTCAGGAGGCAAGAGATAATTAGTATTGTTATTTGCAATATAACACTTCTCTAGTAGCAAAGCCTCCTTTCATTGTGCTGCCTCATCCCCGTTAGTAATCTTTATGGAAGGTGCTGAGGTTCTGAATGTTAAGAGTTTGGTGTTGGTCCCATCCAAAATTTATTTGTGACCTTGAAGACTCAACCTTACTTTCAGTTTACATGGAGGTACAGGCTGCACTGTTGATATGGTAGCCATTAGCTACACAGGCTATTTCAATTTAAATAAAACTACAAATTCAGGTTCTCAGTGGTACTTAGCCACATTCCAAGTGCTACTGTATTGAGCAGAGCAAATATAGAACATTTGCTCTGATCACAAAGATTGATTGGATAGCACTGGAGAGAGGATGAGATTTGACTTCAATAGTAAATGATTCAAATCAGGTTAAATGAAGAATTTAGTCCTCCATGTTTTTCTCTAATGACTAACATGGAGGTGATCAAAAAGTTCTGTTACACAGCAGTTTTGATTTTGCTGTCTTTTTGAGGTAGATATATCACTTGAGCATTATGGTGCTCTTAATTTTGCAGTCAGAGTATCGTTAAGGGAAGGTGTTAGTGAATTATCTGTGTCATAAAGGAACTCTTTTCTTCCTTAATTATATTCTTTTGCATTCAGCTTGAAATTATGTCATAACCATAGGTTTGAAACTTTCACTTGTGCTTTATCTTTAGACTTAATTGTGCCATTTGATCTATCTCAAAATGAGTCAAATGATTTCAAGTAAAGAAAGATGCACTCTGTCTATATTCTATCCTCTCATGTTTTTATTACCCTAGTTATGAGGAATGAAAATGTGATTGCCAGAGTTCCATAATGCCATACAAAGAAGTTAATTGTAACAAGTAGACTAACACTTCTCTGAACAGGTATCAAAAAATTTCATTTCTAAAACTGGAATAATTTAAAAGGAACTAAGACAATTCAGAAATGCTTGTTGCATTTGTGGTGTCTAGTAATATGTATCACAAATTCATGTCTTAAAATAGAATTTCTCTACTGTTCATGCATATATTCTTCTACTCTTCATTACGTCAGTGTGTTTACCACCAACGATATGCACCAGGCTGCAGTAACAAACTCTAAATCTCAGTATATATAAAGCACACCAGGCCTTCCCCCCGTCACTCCTGAGCATGTACATTGAATGTCAGCTGGTGGCTCTATTTTTCATTGTTTTAACCTCACGACCTTGGCTGTTGGATTGGCTCCTGTCTATTTTGGTAGCAGAGAGGATGAGAACATGGCAAAACAGTCTTTTTAAAGCTATTAAGTCTATTAAAGCTCCTCTCCAAAAGTGACACAGCAGCTTCCACCTGCATTTCATTGGTCAAAGCAAGTCACATGGTCGAACCTAATTCCAAGTCAGCAGGGAGGTACAGTCCCATCATGGGCTGAAGACAGAGTCTGAATATTTATGAACATCCAGAATGACTATCACAGGGGTGAAACGTAGCATTTTAGGCAATATTTCTCTATACAACTTTGTATAAAAATAAGAGAAAGAGATAAGGTAGGAAACTACTTAATTCATAAATAAAAGGCAATGCAAGAAAGAAAAAGATAAAATGACATTGCAGGAGCTAAACAGAAAAACTATTATTGTCTTTTCTTTTAGGAAGATAATGAATACTAGAAGGAGGTTGGGGATATTAAACTCTCTTTATGAACGTATCTTTTCATTCTGAAGGCTGCTTCACAGACAAATATATCTCTTTGCCATGCCTCTGGATCACAAAGATAACTTGGTTGGCTGACATATGCCTTTCATCCTTTCTGTCTTTCTGAGATGTTGCCTCATCAGTCTGTTTTATTCAGTCTCTCTGTCCTTGTAATTTTACCACTTTCTAAAGTGAATTATTAATTGAATAATTTAACTGAAAATGGTACCAGTTTTTAAACAGTAACCACTTGGTCCAACAAAAATCACTTAAGTGGAAAAAGACTGGTCTAAACTTCCCCCTTTGCACCCTCCAAATAACTAACCTCAGGTGTCATTTGTAACCAGTGCTGCTATTGACAGGGCTTACATATAAATATAATGTATTTTTCTTTCTCTCTCCCTTGGTACATCTATGTAACCACGTTCTGTTATGCAGAAATTTAGGGTTACAAACTTACTTTGACTTTACATTTTTCACATTGACACTTTGGGAAGAGCTATATTCTAGTCAAGGATATGGCTTTTAAATG
>NW_006799777.1:257293-297653 GCF_000442215.2 Lipotes vexillifer
GCTGAACCTTCAGGAGCATTTGCACACATGCTGAAAGATAATAAAATGTCATTGTTGATGCTCCCAGAGACTAAGCATCTTCAAATAAAACATTCCAGATTGAAGCGACATCAATCCCACCTTTCACTATCACCGTGGTAAATGGTTCCCCTGACCCTGTGCCTTCTAGCAATCTCTGATTCTGAAGATGCAAGCAGGGCAATCAGATTTGTCATTGGACACTTACTTAAATACGGAGCCCTTCAACATACTCTTTATGAACAAATATAAGTTATTTTTATCCTACTGTAGAAAATTATAGTCTCTGGCATGGATCACAAATTAGATTGAGTACTTTTTTGTACATTATATGGTTTATAAATAGATTGTTCTGTGTTTTTCTGTCTGTAATGTACTTTATAATATCTAGTGGGAAAACCATATCTAAGCTCACATTCTCATGATGAACCAGGATACATTTTGCTTTTTAAACATTCAGAAAATAGTTTAAGCCTGTATCATGAAAAACAGGCATCCTATATTATTGAAAAATATCAATTTGGGTAGAACTCCTTATAACTGCACTTATAATGCTATATTTATCTTCAGGGATGTTTATGTTCAAGTAATGACCCTTTATAAAATGATCACCTTAATATAATTTACTTAAATGATAAAATTTCAGCATTATTTCTTAAATGTCTAGGATTTACAGAGAAAATTCTGTTCAGCTTATGCTCTATCTTTCTATATAGACTAGAACATGGAAATGAATGAGCTGACTCCAAAGCTGAAAACAAATGTAAGATGAATTCCTTAGATCCCCTCATAAAGATAAAGAAAGCAGATCTTTACCATATTTTTTCTTATACACTGCATCAGTAAACTGTGCTCTTGCTACTTTTTGCCTTTCATTCTGAATGGTCATTCAAGGAGTAAAATCTATTTGAAATACAAGTTGAAATACAGACCATCTTTTACGCTTTCTTATTTACAAAGAATTACTGAGGTAAGGTTAGTTAATAATTTTTATTTTATTATCAGGAAGAAAAAACGGTAGGAGAGAAAATAGCCAGGAATATGGTTCTGCTGCATAAGTGGAACAATAGCTGCATGGGTGGGTTGCAGGAGTGGATGCCTGAGGTATGTCCCTGCTACCATCATCTAGTCATCTATTGCCTTATTTGGGGATCTTTAAAAGGCAAACAGTTCTAGTATTATGTGTTATTTAATTCTATAGGCTTTTCTTTAGTGAGGAGAGAAGACCTTAGTGGCATGAAAGTGCTGGAAGCTGGGGATAAGAATTTGGTCAAGGGCGTTGGAATATCATTACAAAAGGGGAAGAAGTCTTTCTTCACAATGATTTTGCATTTTTTTCCCTAGAGCCAGTTCTGCCTATGATAAATTTGTGCAAGAAACATAGAGCTGATATGCTGCCAAGTGACTCTGGTCCTCTAAATCACAATAGATCACCAATCAAAATTTATTAAACTTTATAAAGTGTTAGATACAATGGTGAGAATATGTACGTTTTCTGCACTTTTACAGAATTTGTAGACTAGTTGTGGGGTCAACCACTTTTCATTCAAGGTAATGTAAACATTAATTAATCAAAATGGTAATAAGTGCTACAAAAGAAAAATATAAAGTGTTATGAAAATATGTAACAGTGGAATCAAGGAGAGTGCATATGAGACCATATGATAGGGACTCAGGAGAACTGTCTCAAAGTTTAACTTTCATACTCAGGCTGTTTGTTTTTTTACAGGTCTTGATATAACTAAGAAACACTGCATATGTAAAGAGTTGAAATAATATATGGATTTATTAATTCATTGGAGCTTTGTGATATAAATATGTGTCTCTCTCATTTGACTTTTTCTTCTGATACTTCCTGCCAACTATATTGCCCACCACACATCTGAATTATTGCATCAGCTTTCTACCTCCAATCTCTCTCCACTCTGTCTATCCCACACGTAGCTGTTTGGTGATGTCTTCATAAAACCAGTTGTCTATTGCATTTTATGCATTCCTTTTGCTATACAGCACTAACCCCATTGACTTTTATTCAAGCTCAATAATATTTGTTAGACATTGCTGAAAATCCTATAGTATCTCCCTGTTCCCTGTATCTCTCATTTTACGTGAAATGCAGTCCTCAGTCTGGCCTACAGCATTCCCCCTAGTGTGACCTGAACCTATATTTCTAATCTTTTCACTGCTTTATTCCTACACAAATCTTCTACCACAGTCAAGCCAATCTGCTCAGAATGTCCTTTAATAAATTTACTTAGGCTTTTTCTTAACAAGTAGAGGTCTCCCCACTATTCTCTGTTTAGGTAATCTTACTCAGCTTTCCAGGTTTCACTCAAAACAAACTTTGCCTCCTATAAAGTATGTATTAATAATATTACCATTTTGGAATAATTTGACATTAAAAGCACATACACACATATATGTATATATATATATATATATGTACTTAGCTTACATGTTGAAATATATATATATAGATAGATAGATGGATAGATAGATACTTAGGTCTTTGAAAATGAAGACTTCACTTTTATAAACTCTACTGTTTTATACATAAGTTTTCCTTAAGAATTTATTAAATGATGAATACATGGTAATGGAGAGGAAAAGAAGTACAATTATCAGCTATCCAATTACTATAGAGTCCCATTTCAACCTGCCCATATAATAAAGTGACTTTCTTGCTTGTTTTTTTTGTTTTTTTTTTTTTTTTTTTGCGGTATGTGGGCCTCTCAATTTTGTGGTCTCTCCCAGTGCGGAGTGCAAGCTCAGCGGCCATGGCTCACGGGCCCAGCCGCTCCACGGCATGTGGGAACTTCCCAGGCCAGGACACGAACCTGTGTCCGCGGCATCAGCAGGTGGACTCTCAACCACTGCACCACCAGGGAAGCCCTTGCTTGTTTGTTTTAATTAGCCTACAGTTCAGTTCTCAAAATCGGTTGTCAATGTGGTTCTCAGACATTTAATTCTATCGTACTTTGGCCTGATTTTAAGAATCACCAAAATGTTTAGGTAAAAAAGGATAAAACTATAGTTGCAGCATCTGGAAATAAGCCTTTTATTCTATAATCCATTGCACTATGGGGTTTGCTGGAATTGTCATAATTAGCATATTTTAATATTGTTTATAGCATAAATTTTTTTCATTGTCTAATGACCTCATGCTAAGAAAGAAATTATTTTTAATAAATAAGAATTTATCTACTGTCAGAAACTTGTATTTTACACTAGGGATCTTTATTTTCCTCAAAATCTACAGGGTACCTGGCATGAAGGAAATAAAATATAATTTACTGACAAGTGTGTCAGCAAGGAGTGAGGGAAAAGTGGTCTTGGGGATACTTTTATTAGTCTAAGCTTATTATTAGTCTACTTTATTAATGTTTGAGCTATGTTCCAAAAATAGTAAGTCCAAATCCACTAAATCCACTTTCCAAATCTACTAAATCTGGGTGAATTTATTTATTTTTTGAACTTTTAGCCTTAGGCATAAATAGATATGATGGTAGTTAGTGTTTCTTTCAACTGCCAAAATATTAAATTGCTTTCAGAGTTGACTGACTTCCAATGGTGCTCAGAGAACTCCCATGAAAATAAGACGTGATGCAGAATATTTCATGTACCTCTGACTACAGTTGATTTCCTGTTGTCCAGGTGGGGACACCATTTTTTTGCAAATATTGTATCACCTTATGATGTTCTCTGTTAGAGAGATGGAAGCCATTATCATTTCCTCGTCTTGTCCCAAGAAACAGACAATTTAAGGTGTTTTCACAGGCAAATATACAAATGCCTGTTGTCGATTCTGGATAGTCTTATCATCATCCAAACAAATACATTTTACTTTTACATTTTTAAGGCAGTGATAGATTCCATCTTTACCATGTTATATAATGGTTTTACCAATATAACGTCCAATTTAAACTGCAAATTTACTTTACAAAGGGATTCTAGTGTATATGCCACTGTTTCAATATTGATGAGTGTTCTCCATCTCTTTTTTTCCCCCCTCTCCTCCCTATTCCCCTCCAGACACTCCCTTCCCCACCCTTGTAAAATGCCCCAAACCTGAGGAAAGAGAGTCTTGATAAGGCTTTTGAGAGAAACAAAATTTTGTGTTGCAAAGTCAAGCTATCTCTTTAGCAAACGTCTCTCCTTCTTTTCCTGGGTACCCAGTTAGATGGTATATTCTAAGAATATATTTTATGCAATGTCGTGCCACTTGGCGGCCCTTATTGTCTGATTTCCTGGCAGTTAGATGTGGCCAGTGCCAGTGAGTAGATGTGAAAGCTCCCATTCCAGGTGTGGCTTATTCAAACTTCCCATGCCACTTTCTTTTTTGTAGCTGGATGTAAGGATGGCTGTGGCACAACTTGCAAGGGGCCTGAGCCTGTGAATTACCATTTGTGGAAGAGCTGCCTTCTGATCAGCAACACTGATTTGAACGTTATATGAGCTGAAATCATATTCATTGATGTAAGCCTTGTGACTTGAGGGCTAAACTTTTATGTAACTAGTGTTTCATTAAATAACACACTTTGTTAGCACACTTAACATCAAAATCTATAAAATGTGCACAATATTGTGAGGGAAAGGATTGTTTGACATAGAGATGTTTCCCTTTGAAGAATCTGAATGTCTCAAAGATTTGCCTTTAAGAACAATATTTGGTTATTGTGTGGATCCTTGGGCACTGCTTGGAAACATAAAGTCCTGGCTGTGGGGATTTTTGTCTTGAACTGGAACCAGCTAAGGGGCTGAGAGGTCTGAAGGGATGGGACCTGGTGGATGAGTACAATCGGGAGGAGGAAAAAGAAGAAGAAATCTTGAAAAGTGAAGGCAACAAAGCAAAAATAAACAAGTGGGACTACATGAAACTAAAAAGCTTCTGTACAGTAAAGGAAATCATTAACAAGATGAAAAGGCAGCCTACTGAATAGGATAATATATTTGCAGATCATATATCTGATAAGAGGTTAATATCTAAAGTGTATTTAAAAACTCATACAACTCATAGCAAAAAACCAAGCAATCCAATTAAAAACAAATGAGCAAAGGACAAAATAGACATTTTTTCCAAAGGAGAAATACAGATGGCCTACAGGAACATGAAAAAATGCTATATTCCTTCCTTCTTTTCAGGGAAATACAAATTAAAATCACGATGAGCTATCACCCCACAATTGTTTTAATGGCTACTATCAAAAAGACAAGAAACCACAAATATTGGTGAGAATGTGCAGAAAAAGGAGCCCTCATACACTATTGGTGGGAATGTAAACTGGTGCAGCCACTATGGAAAACAGTATAGAGTTTCCTCAAAAAAATTAAAATTAGAACTGCCATATGATCTAGCAGTTCCACTTCTGGGTATTAATCTGAAGAAAATGAAAACACTAATTCAAAAAGATATATGCTCTCTCGTTTGTTGCAGCATTATTTATAATAGCCAAGATATGGAAATAACCTAAGTGTCCTAAATGGACAAATGGATAAAGAAGATGTGTTACACACACACACACACACTAGAATACTATTCAGCCATAAAAATAATTAAATCTTGCCATTAGTAACAACATGAATGGGCCCTTAGCATTACATTATGCTAGGTGAAATAAGTCAGACAACGAAAGACAAATACAGTATGATGTCACTTATAATTGGAATCTAAACAAAAACAAAAGAAAAACAAGCTTATAAATACAGAGAACAGATTTGTGGTTGCCAGAGGCAGGAAGTGGGGGCTGGGTGAAATGGGTGAAGGGGGCCAAAGCTACAAGCTTCCAGTTATAAAATAAATAAGTCTTGGAATGTAATGTATAGCATGGTGACTATAGTGAATAATATTGTAGTGCATATTTGAACGCTGCTAAGGGAGTGACTTTTTTTTTTTTTCGCGGTACGTGGGCCTCTCACTGCTGTGGCCTCTCCCATTGCGGAGCACAGGCTGCGGACGCGCAGGCTCAGTGGCCATGGCTCACGGGCCCAGCCGCTCTGCGGCATGTGGGATCCTCCCAGACCGGGGCGTGAACCCGTGTCCCCTGCATCGGCAGGCAGACTCTCAACCACTGTGCCACCAGGCCCCAGGGAGTGGATCTTAAAAGTCCTCATCATAAGAAAAAAAACTGTAACTATATATGGTGATGGATGTTAACCAGATTTATCGTGGTGATCAGTTTGCAATGTATACGAATATGTAACCATTATGTTGTGCACCTGAAGCTAATATAACGTACCTAATTTAAATAAAAGAAAAAAAAAAGACGAAGAAGGAAGGAGGCCAGGTAAAGAATAAACTCCTGGATATTCATGGAATGCATACTCAGAACAACAGATGATTCAGTAGATAAAGTGTTCTGTTTGTGGTCATTTTATGGTACGTTTCTTTTCTTTCTGGTAGAGGTTTGTACCTGTAAACGCTTCTGACTTTGCGGGCATACTTGAGTAGATGCATATGCCAAGATGACACTTTGAGGTCCGTTTCTATGAGGTATACAAGATGTTCCAGAAGACAGCCATCCAAAGGATTCTTTGATTTGCTGTTAATCTCAGAGAGGTCAGCATTTGCCTCTTGCTTGTAAATGAAGCACTATGTCTCTGGCCACACACATGCAACATATTCTCTGCTCGTGGTCTCAGCTCATGCATCTCTTCTAGAAGCACCGGCTAAAGCTAGGTATTCTGCTGCTTGGAATCTTCTTCATGACAGGGATGTGATGGAAGTAGCAGGAGTTTGAAGTCAAATAACCCCTGAGTTCCAATCCTATCTCAACCCTTTAGCAGCAAGCTTATGAAAACCCTGGGCAAGCTTATGAAACCCTTTTGGCTTAAGCAACCCCTTTGGATAAGTTAACCCCAGAGTGTTAGTTTCCTTAATGCAAAACAGGCATTATAAAACCTGCCTTTCTAGCTGTGATGGGATTGATATCTGCCTAAATTAGTGCAAGATACAAAGAATGTGTTAGATCAAGACTAACTCTTCACTGCCTTGCTTTTATCACTGGGGTACAGCAGCATGCATCCATCTCTTCTTCTTATTGCCTATGTTAAGTAGTGCCTCTACTTCTAGTTTATATATGATATATCATGAAGATTATAGGATGCAAGTATAGTGAAGAAGAATTGCGTACGACAAAAAGGCTGGAGGAAAATATGATATGTTTGTAGAACGATACCATAGATATCTTAATTAGAAAGAGAGTAATACTACCAGATTCAGATATGAAACTAGTAGAGGTAGGATGTAATAATGGAGGGATCAAACTATCCTGATAGATACTATCACCTACCCATTCTTCTCAAAGGAAAACACCTAAGGTCGGTTATCTATCTATCTATCTATCTATCTATCTATCTATCTTCTATCTATCATCTATCTATCCATCCACCTAATCTGTCTAAAGTCAACTGTATCTTCATCTAATGATTATTCCTGTTAATATTTTGCTATTGTTTCCCTCATATATATCTGAAATTATACACATTTCAAATACAGTTTTTAAATTCTGTTTCTTTCATATAAACTTATATTATGAAGAAATTCCTATGAGGCCAGGTGAATAAAGTTAAAAAAAAATGTAAAACTACCAGGCATAATTGTGTTTGAAACAACAGGGAGTCGAAAAGTTTTTGGTGAACTGGGAGATCATGACCTATTGAAAGAAAAAAGCCACTGCCACTACTCAGATCTGCCAATTGTGGCCATGTTGGGTCTTTTAATGGTTCAAAAAAAAGAGAAAGGGGGAGGAATCTAAATTTTATGAAAAATTTCCTGATTTTTAAATGTTATTTATTTTTTTTCTAAAAACAATGTGAAAACTAAACAAAATATGTGCAAGAACCAATTAGAGCTTTATAATTCCAGTTAACTGCCTCTGTTTTAAATGTATTTTAAAAAAAGTGAGTTTAATGGCTGAACAATCACATAATTGTATTCAGTCATCTCCCTATTCTTGGGCATCTAGTTGTTCCACTTTTTCCTATAATGAATAATACTTCAATAAACATTGAAATAAAACCTGGTTTGTGCTCTCAGGGATGAATTCCTAGAAGTAAAATTGCTGGGACACATATAGATACATATTGCTAATTCAAGCAATTTTTTTTTTGGTTTTTGAATATACCAGATTTATTTTGATACCCATATGTGCATTTATTCTTTTTTTTTGAATTTTTGAATTTTATTTATTTTTTATACAGCAGATTCTTATTCGCTATCCATTTTATACATAGTGTATATATGTCAATCCCAGTCTCCCAATTCATCCCACCCCTGCCACCCCATTTTCTCCCCTTGCTGTCCATATGTTTGTTCTCTACGTCTGTGTCTCAATTTTGGCTCTGCAAAGCAGTTCATCTGTACCATTTTTCTAGGTTCCACATATACACATTAATATACGATATTTGTTTTCCTCTTTCTGACTTACTTCACTCTGTATGACAGTCTCTAGATTCATCCACATCTCTACAAATGACCCAATTTTGTTCCTTTCTATGGCTGAGTAATATTCCATTGTATATATGTACCACATCTTCTTCATCCATTCATCTGTCGATGGATATTTAGGTTGCTTCCATGACCTGGATATTGTAAATAGTGCTACCATGAACATTGCGGTACATGACTCTTTTTGAATTATGGTTTTCTCAGGGTATATGCCCAGGAGTGGGATTGCTGGGTCATATGGTAATTCTGTTTTTAGTTTTTTAAGGAACCTCCATACTGTTCTCCATAGTGGCTGTATCAATTTACATTACCAACAGTGCAAGAGGGTTCCCTTTTCTCCACACCCTCTCCAGCGTTTCTTATTTGTACATTTTCTGATGATGCCCATTCTAACTGGTATGAGGTGATACCTCATTGTAGTTTGGATTTGCATTTCTCTAATAATTAGTGATGTTGAGCAGCTTTTCATGTGCTTCTTGGCCATCTGTGTTCTTTGGAGAAATGGCTATTTAGGTCTTCTGCCCATTTTTGGATTGGGTTGTTTGTTTTTTAATATTGAGCTGCATGAGCTGTTTATATATTTTGGAGATTAATCCTTTGTCCGTTGATTCATTTGCAAATATTTTCAACCATTCTAAGAGTTCTCTTTTCGTCTTGTTTGCAGTTTCCTTTACTGTGCAAAAGCTTTGAAGTTTCATTAGGTCCCATTTGTTTATTTTTGTTTTTATTTCCATTATTCTAGGAGGTGGATCAAAAAAGATCTTGCTGTGATTTATGTCAAAGAGTGTTATTTCTATGCTTTCCTCCAAGACTTTTATAGTGCCCAGTCTTACATTTAGGTCTCAAATCCATTTTGAGTTTATTTTTGTGTATGGTGTTAGGGAGTGTTCTAATTTCATTCTTGTACATGTAGCTGCCCAGTTTTCCCAGCACCACTTATTGAAGAGACTGTCTTTTCTCCATTGTATATTCTTGCCTCCTTTGTTATAGATTAGTTGACCATAGGTGCGTGGGTTTATCTCTGGGCTTTCTATACTGTTCCATTGACCTATATTTCTGTTTTTGTTCCAGTACCATATTGTCTTGATTACTGTAGCTTTGTAGTATAGTCTAAAGTCAGGGAGTCTAATTCCTCCAGCTCCATTTTTTTTCCCTCAAGACTGCTTTGGCTATTTGGGGTGTTTTGTGTCTTCATACAAATTTTAAGATTTTTTTGTTCTTGTTCTGTAAAACATGCCTTTGGTAATTTGATAGGGATTGCATTGAATTTGTAGATTGCTTTGGGTAGTATAATCATTTTCACAATATTGATTCTTCCAATCCAAGAACATGATATATCTCTCCATCTGTTTGTGTAATCTTTAATTTCTTTCATGAGTGTCTTATAGTTTTCTGCATACAGCTCTTTTTTCTCCCTAGGTAGGTTTATTCTTAGGTGTTTTATTCTTTTTGTTGCAATGATAAATGGGAGTGTTTCCTTAATTTCTCTTTCAGATGTTTCATCATTAATGTATAGGAATGCAAGATATTTCAATGCATTAATTTTTTATCCTGCAACTTTATCAGATTCATTGATTAGCTCTAGTAGTTTTCTGGTAGGATCTTTAGGATTCTCTACGTATAGTATCATGACATCTGCAAACAGTGAGAGTTTTACTTCTTCTTTTCCAATTTGTATTCCTTTTATTTATTTTTCTTCTCTGATTGCCATGGCTAGGACTTCCAAAACTGTGTTGAATAATAGTGGTGAGAGTGGACATCATTGCCTTGTTCCTGATCTTAGAGGAAATTCTTTCAGTTTTTCACCATTGCAAACAATGTTTGCTATGGGTTTGTCATATATGGCATTTTGTTATGTTGAGGTCGGTTCCCTCTATGCCCACTTTCTGGATAGATTTTATCATAAATCGGTGTTGAATTTTGTCTAAAGCTTTTTCTGCCTCTACTGAGATGATCATATGCTTTTTCTTCTTCAATTTGTTAATATGGTGTATCACATTGATTGATTTGCATATATTGAAGAATCCTTGCATCCCTGGTACAAACCCCACTTGATCACGGTCTATGATCCTGTTAATGTGTTGTTGGATTCCGTTTGCTAGTGTTTTGTTGAGGATTTTTACATCTATATTCATGAGTGATATTGGTCTGTAATTTTCTTTTTCTGTAGTATCTTTGTCTGGTTTTGGTATCAGGGTGATGGTGGCCTCACAGAATGAGTTTGTGAGTGTTCCTTCCTCTGCAATTTTTTGGAAGTCTTTGAGAGGATGGGTGTTAGCTCTTCTCTAAATGTTTGATAGAATTCACCTGTGAAGCCATCTTGTCCTGGACTTCTGTTTGTTGGAAGATTTTTAATCACAGTTTCAATTTCATTACTTGTGATTGGTCTGTTCATGTTTTCTATTTCTTCCTGGTTCAGTCTTGGAAGGTTACACCTTTCTAAGGATTTATCCATTTCTTCCAGGTGTCCATTTTATTGGCATAGAGTTACTTGTAGTAGTCTTTTGGATGATTTGTATTTCTGCAGTGTCTGTTGTAACTTCTCCTTTTTCATTTCTGATTTTATTGATTTGAGTCCTCGCCCTCTTTTTCTTGATGAGTCTGGCTAATGGGTTATTAATTTTGTTTATCTTCTCAAAAGAACCAGCTTCCAGTTTATTGATCTTTGCTATTGTTTTCTTTGTTTCTATTTCATTTATTTCTGCTCTGATCTTTATGATTTCTTTCCTTCTGCTAATTTTGGGTTTTGTTTATTCTTCTTTCTCTAGTAGGTGTTCCTTTAGATTGTTTATTTGAGATGTTTCTTCTTTCTTGAAGTAGGCTTGTATTGCTATAAACTTCCCTCTTAGAACTGCTTTTGCTGAACCCCATAGGTTTTGGATGGTCGTGTTTTCATTGTCATTCATCTCTACATATTTTTTTATTTCCTCTTTGATTTCTTCAGTGATCTCTTGTTTATTTAGTAACGTATTGTTTAGCTTTCATGTGTTTGTTTTTTTTACCTTTTTTTCCCTGTAATTCAGTTCTAATCTCATAGCATTGTGGTCAGAAAAAATGCTTGATATGATTTCAGTTTACTGAGGCTTGATTTGTGACCCAAGATGTGATCTGTTCTGGAGAATGTTCCGTGTGCACTTGAGAAGAAAGTGTAATCTGCTGTTTTTGGATGGAATGTCCTATAAATATCAATTAAATCATTCTGGTCTATGTGTCATTTAAAGCTTCTGTTTCACTTATTAATTTTCTGTTTGGATGATCTGTACATTGGTGTAAGTGAGGTGTTAAAGTCTCCCACTGTTATTGTGTTACTGTTGATTTCCTCTTTCATAGCTGTTAGCAGTTGCCTTATGTATTGAGGTGCTCGTATGTTGGGTGCATATATATTTATAATTGTTATATCTTCTTCTTGGATTGATCTCTTGATCATTATGTAGTGTCCTTCCTTGTCTCTTGTAACATTCTTTATTATAAATTCTATTTTATCTGATATGAGTGTTGCTACTCTAGCTTTCTTTTGATTTCCATTTACGTGGAATATCTCTTTCCATCCCCTCACTTTCAGTCTGTATGTGTCCCTAGGTCTGAAGTGGGTCTCTTGTAGACAGCATATATATGGGTCCTGTTTTTATATCCATTCAGCAAGCCTGTGTCTTTTGGTTGGAGCATTTAATCCATTCACGTTTAGGGTAATTACTGATATGTTATATTCCTATTACCATTTTCCTAATTATTTTGGATTTGTTTTTGTAGGTCCTTTTCTTCTCTTGTGTTTCCCACTTAAAGAAGTTCCTTTAGCATTTGTTGTAGAGCTGGTTTGGGGGCTGAATTATTTTAGCTTTTGTTTGTCTGTAAAGCTTTTGATTTCTCCATCGAATCTCAGTGAGATCCTTGCTGGGTAGAGTAATCTTGGTTGTAGGTTCTTCCCTTTCATCACTTTAAATATGTCATGCCACTCACTTCTGGCTTGTGGATTGTCTGCTGAGAAATCAGCTGCTAACCTTATGGGAGTTCCTTTGTATGTTGTCATTTTTTCCTGATGCTTTCAATAATTTTTCTTTGTCTCTAATTTTTGCCAATTTGATTACTATGTGTCTTGGCATGTTTCTCCTTGTGTTTATCCTGTATGGGACTCTCTGTGGTTCCTGGACTTGGGTGGCTATTTCCCTTCTCATGTTAGGGAAGTTTTCAACTATAATCTCTTCAAATGTTTTCTCTGGTCCTTTCTCTCTCTTTTCTCCTTCTGGGACCCTTATAATTTGAATGCTGTTGCGTTTAATGTTGTCCCAGAGGTCTCTTAGGCTGTCCTCATTTCTTTTCATTCTTTTTTCTTTATTCTGTTCTGCAGCAGTGAATTCCACCATTCTGTCTTCCAGGTCACTTATCTGTTCTTCTGCCTCAGTTATTTTGCTATTGATTCCTTCTAGTGTATTTTTCATTTCAGTTATTGTATTGTTCATCTCTATTTGTTTGTTTTTTAATTCTTCTAGGTCTTTTTTAACATTTCTTGGATCTTCTCGATCTTTGCCTCCATTGTTTTCCTGAGGTCCTGGATCATCTTCACTATCATTATTCTGAATCTTTTTCTGGAAGGTTGCCTATCTTCACTTCATTTAGTAGTTTTTCTGGGGTTGTATCTTGTTCCTTCATCTGGTACATAGCCCTCTGCCTTTTCGTGTTGTCTATCTTTCAGTGAATGTGGTTTTTGTTCCATAGGCTACAGGATTGTTGTTCATCTAGCTTCTGCTGTCTGCCCTCTGGTGGATGAGGCTATCTAAGAGGCTTGTGCAAGTTTCCTGATGGGAGGAACTGGTGGTGTGTAGAGCTGGCTGTTGCTCTGGTGGGCAGAGCTCAGTAAAACTTTAATCCACTTTGCTGATGTGTAGGGCTGTGTTCCCTCTCTGTTGGTTGATTGCCCTGAGGTGACCCAACACTGGACCCTACGGGGGCTCTTGATGGGATTAATGGCAGACTCTGGGAGGGCTCATGCCAAGGAGTACTTCCCAGAACTTCTGCTGCCAGTGTCCTTGTCCTCATAGTGTGACACAGCCACTGCCCCCTGCCTCTGCAGGAGACCTTCCAACACTAGCAGGTAGTTCTGGTTCAGTCTCTTATGGGGTCCCGGCTCCTTTCCCTGGGTCCCCATGCACACATTACTTTGTGTGTGCCCTCAAAGAGTGGAGTCTCTGTTTCCCCCACTCCTGTAGAAGTCCTACAATCAAATCCTGCTATCCTTCAAAGTCTGATTCTCTAGGAATTCCTCCTCCCATTGCCACATCCATAGGTTGGGAAGCCTGACATGGGGCTCAGAACCTTCACTCCAATCGGTGGACTTCTGTTATACAAGTGTTCTCCAGTTTGTGAGTCACCCACCCAGCAGTTATGGGATTTAATTTTATTATGATTGCGCCCCTCCTACCATCTCATTGTGGCTGCTCCTTTGTCTTGGATGTGGGGCATCTTTTTTGGTGAGTTCCAGTGTCTTTCTGTCGATGATTGTTCAGCAGTTATTTGTGATTCCCGTGCTCTCGCAAAAGCACATCATTCTACTCCGTCATCTTGCTGCATTTGCAGCAATGTGTTAACAATGTAATTTCTCACTAACAAGATAAAAGGGCCTATCTCAATGCCATTCTCATCAGCAACTAAGCACTAAGGTTTAATTTTTTTTTTCTAATTTGGTAAATGTAACTGGTATCTAATTTTTCCTGAATAATAATGAACATGAGATTTGTTTTTAGATATATCCATGATTGTTTTAATTTCTTCTCTTTTAAGTTGGCTATTCATATGCTTTATTTGTTTTTCTTCCAAAGTATTAGTGTTTTCTTTTTCAATTTGTATAAACTTCCTATATATTTTGGGTAAATATTTTCCATGGTTTTACCTTAGCCATCAAGATAATGTCCAAACTCCTTAGCATGATATCTAAGTACCCTCAGATTAGGTTCTTGCCAATCTTTCAACCCTCAGATCTCCTCACCCCAAACTTGCTCCTTCATATCCTGTTCTCCAGCTTCCCTCAAGCTTCTGTGCTTTGGCAATTTATGTTTCAGTTTTTGAATTAAGTGTATTCTCTCCCTTGTCTGTCTGGTGAATTCGTACTCAGACAAAGCTATATTATGTTCTGAAAAGTGTACAGGCTTTTCAGGCAACCTAGCACTGAATTTGAGTTTTGCCATTAACAAGTTTTACCACTTAATTTCCAGTTATGCAACTTCATCTCCATTTCCATATCTGTAAAATTGATGTAACCATTCCTAACTTTCCTCAATGAGGTCAGGATTAATTTATATGATATATGCAAAATGTTTAGTACAACACTTGGTTTCCAACAAGTACTTAACAAAAGCTATTATATGTGACTATATGTTCTGGAACTTCCTGCTCCTATATCTGACTGTACTCTAATGCTTGAAAACTACTTCTTTTAAATATGACATTTTGTACCTTGTGTCTGAGAGTCTTGTGTTTGTTTTGTTTTAAAGTTATGTGTGAGAAGTGGATAATTTAATGATTTCCAGTTGTTTGACAAAATAGAATAAAATATAAAATAAATTCTGGGACTTAAAAAGAGTTACACAAATTCTATTTACTTCATAATTTCATACTTTTTATTTATCTGGTATAAGTCAAAGATCTCTGTAACCCCTTGCAGATATATTAGAGAATATCATAATTAGCCTATGGAAGTTGCTAAGTGTGATTAAGGGCTCCTCAAGGGACAAACATCTTTTTACTTTTTAGTAGAAATTTCCCCCAAACTTAAGAGTATAATAATCACTTCCAGGTACCTTCTAGCATATCCAGGCACTGATAGGTAGACTATAATAATTAAAATAGACTCTACTTTTCAACGCCTCACTGAGTGGAGCAAAATAGGATTTTTATAGGATTATGGCTACTCCTTCCAAAGGTGAATGAGTTCACAGATGAAACATTCAGTACCAAGTGTGGATAGTGTTATTAAAAATGAGATTTCAGGGCTTCCCTGGTGGCACAGTGGTAGAGAGTCCGCCTGCGATGCAGGGGACACGGGTTCATGCCCTGGTCCGGGAAGATCCCACATGCCGCAGAACGGCTGGGCCCGTGAGCCATGACCGCTGAACCTGCGCGTCCGGAGCCTGTGCTCCGCAATGGGAGAGGCCACAACAGTGAGAGGCCCATGTACTGCAAAAAAATAAAAGAGATTTCAAAGAAAAAGGAAATAACTACATCAAACTTCACCTCAGTAAGGCAAGGTTTGAGATCTGTAAACACTTGGAATACTTTTTTTTTTTCTAGTTTAATAATAAAAATGTAATAAGTGTTCAAATTCCCATTACAAGGTTGTCAGAGGAAAATTAGTGCATGATGCGCTCCAAGACACGGATTGTTCAGAATTTACTGACGTGTGAAATCAGAATTAGGCCAAAATGCTAGAATCAGGAGGAAAGCTGGCAAGGACTCATTTGCAACTCATTTGAAGTGTCAATACAAATATTAATACTTTTTAACATAAGTTTCTCTTAAGTTTAAGTAAAGTCTAGAGGGCAATAAGAAAGTATCCATCCTGATTACTCTTTACTTATTGATTTTAAACATTTACTAACATTTAAAAAATATGTTCACTTTAAACATAAAATGTGGGTTAGAATATTGTACAGCATTTATGGTGAATATGAGTTAAAGGCATCTGACTCAATGACTTCATTTTCTAGTTCATTTAATCAGAATTAAGAACCATACTTTCAAGTGTATTATTTTAGAGACAATGGGGCTGTCATCTAGAAAGTTGAAACAAATTAATTGCCAAGGAGGCTGTAGGGGAATTCTTCTATTGGATGAGAATAAAATGACCTTAGAACTTAAAGATTTGATTGCTCTATGTTTTGTCCAAAATCACACAACTAGGTAGAGATAGAATTCATGTCTCTTAATTAATCACATGTCTGGTGCTAATGCTAAGATTGCTGGTAATATAGAAGGGAGGAAAGTTATATACTATGACCAAAGATCACTGACAGTAGTTAAAAATTTCTCCTTTCCTGAGTAAACATTTTATCACCTCAGGTAAATAAAATATATAATAAAAGCATACATTTTAGCAATAGTTTTTCCTAAAACTGTTCCTTCAAATATCTCCTATCAATGATTAGATTTTTGATGATTCCTAACTTATTATTTTCTTCAGGTTTTGACCTCTTTACTACAGTTGGCACAACTTTAACCCTTTTCTTCTTGAAATTCTTTTATTTTGACCTTTGGGAAACTACATTTTAAAGACTTTTCCCCACCTCTCTTTTTCCACAGCCTTTAATTCTTCATTTTCCATTCCTTCCAAAAATGCAGGCATTTCTCCCTACTCTGCTCTATGCTTTGTAATCTATTTGCATCTCAGTGTATCTGGGTCAATTACTTTCAAGTCTCTCAGCCTTTAACCAGAGATTCTATTTTGAATCATTAGTTGGTGACCATATATTTCAAGATTTAGTTCTTGCTCCCACCTGTCCCCAGCAAATCCCAAATAACTCATCATACACCCCATCAAAATAGCAACTCCTTCCAATTTTTTTTCTCTGTAAAAAGTGGAAAGCATCCACTTAACTCACTTCTTCATGATCTTTATCATTTTAGTTATTATATATTATCAGGAAGTAGGAGAATAGCAGTCATTTTATTTGGTCCTAGTTATAAAAAAAAAATGAATGAGAGGTAATTCCCTGGCAGTTCTAGTAGTTAGGACTCCACGTTTCCACTGCAGGGGGCACAGGTTCTATCTTTGGTTGGGGAACTAGGATCCCACAAGCCGAGCAGCACCATCAAAAAAAAAAAAAAAAAAAAAAAAAAAAAACATGAGTGAGATACAGTGACAGCTCTTTTAGCAACTTGGAGTAGGCCAGGAGAAAGGATCATGAAGATTAAGTAGTAACTTCTTGAAAGAGTAAGGATCAAACAGAGGAAGACACATAAACAAAGACAAAGGGACCCAAAGGGATACAATAAATTCAGTGAACATGAAAAATTCTGTATCATTAAAGCATAAAAGGTATATGGCTCAGTGGTGAGAGACAAGGCTAGGAAAGTGGATTGTTCTTTGCTTCAGAAATACAAATTCACATTAATTGCATCTTTCTTGAGCATATGCCTCCATCCCCCATTCTCACTGCCAGAATACTGTGTTTGTTTAACAGTGAAAGAACCCAGGATATTTCTCTGTCTCTGGTGTTTTCCACTAATATTTCATAAACGCTACTTTGCATTCTCCCTTTCTACTTATACACACCAATATGTCAGCGTACATATTCCACCTTAGTCTTAATCATCACCAGGGCTATTCAGACTTACCTGTCCTTATCCTATACACTATTCATGTGAAATTCTATCCAACCTCACAGTTACAGGAAGACTATGGATTATTTCCATTTCATGCATTAGATTATCTTATTTCCTGTATCTGAAATGTCTTCTTTTCTCCTGTCAAATCAAGTCCTATCTCTTACTCCAAGACTGGTTAAAGTCCCACAACTTCCATTACATCTTTTTGATGACCTGTATATGTCTTATCAGTGTTGATATGAGCATAATAGGGAATCCATCCTACTCATAATTTAGACTCATCTCCTCTAGGAAGATATCTAAATTGAAGTTGCAAATTGAGGTAAAGCAAATTAAAGGGATTAACAAGATGGTAGCTGGACTTTTCCTCTTCTCACCTGACAAATCTTGTAATTACACAATCCCACCGAGTTCTCAGGAAGACACAGGCTGTTCTGAAGTATGAAAAAGTTATTACACAAGCAACACAAGCCAAGAGAAAGTCTGAATTATTCTTTTCCTTTGTATACTATTTTTCCATGGAACTGTATTTTGGTGCTTGCCTTATTAATTTGATTAACTAATTCACAAAATAAATGAAGTTTGATTAGGTATCTACCATGAGCCACATACAACAAAAGCAAATAATCTACAGATGTTAGCCTCAAAGAGTTTACAGAACAGTTGAGGAAAAGATAAATAAGTAAGCATTTGATGATACTATAAAACATAGGTGTTATGGCAGAACTGTGCAGAGCACCAACAGTAAAGGAGGGGCTTGGCCAGGGAAAGCCTTCCAGAGGGATGAGGCCTTAGAAGAGTCCTACTGTGTGCTCAGTATTTTTTTGAACACTGTGGGGTGTGGGGACTTTAAGCCAGAATAGTTATTGCAAAGTACAAACACAAAAACACAGGACTTTAACCAAAGGCACTTCAGATCCCAATGTAGAATTTATATTGTAATGGGTTAGAAACAATATTACTGGAGCTACTTTCCTAGCTTTGGAACATACAGCCAATTAAAAATCAACAAATTATAAAGGGAAAGCCGTGTTGCTTAGGGCAGGATTTACACTGAGATAAAGGATAAAAATGTATAAAATACAGAACTGGAGCTAAAAACAAGCCAAAAGCAATCAAGGGCATTTTAGTGACAAAAGAGAAAATCCTCATATTGCAGTAAGCCCCAAGAAAATAGTTTGTTCATTTATTTATTCAACAAAAACAACAACAAAAGAAATTACTGAGTGCCTACTGGATGTGGTGGATTATTTTAAATAAAGGAGATAAAGGGTGAAAAACCCAATAAAGCTAGGTAATCAGATAACTTGGTAGGAACAATGTGATAAGTGCTGTGAACAAAATATGGGCCAAATATCCTGGGAGCATAGAGGAGGTAGTGATTAATTCTTCAGGTGGAGGGAGACATCACAGAGAAAGTAATGGGGAACTGTAAATTGAATGATTTTAACAAAGAACAAAAAGTGAAGGCCATTCTAGACAGAGAGAGGGACAGAGTAAGCACAAACCAGATAGAACAAACTTTCAGAAACATTAAAGTACATAGCATATTTGAAGAATGGCGATAGAGGTTTGTATAGTTATCACCTTGTGATATACCATGATTTTTAAGATGGCTTAAACGCTCTTGGAACAAAGCAGGGTATAACCAACGAACCAACTAATTAAACATAAGCAAGTATGTGAGTGGAGGATGCAGGTGATAGGGTAGGTGCTTTTATGCTAATAGCTACTTGGTCACATAGGTCAAGTGCCTAGGCAAATTTCAGTGTGTTGAAGAAAAGACTGGACTAGGAATCAGAAAATGCTAGTCCTTGTCTAGGGTGTCCACTCATCCCAGTTTGTCTCGGATGTGGGATTTTCAGTTCTATAACTGACATAGTTTTGGGCAAGCTAGGGTGGTTAGTCACTTTAACCCTTCCATCAACTTGTCACAGTCATTTGACCTTAGAAAGGCTTCACTGCTTTCTTGTTTTGTTTTGTTTTGTTTTTTTAACCCTAATCAAACTAATTAAAATAAATTTTCTGTGGAAACTCTTCTAGGTCTGTGATACATTATTTACAAAACTGACTGCAAACATTCCCTTCTCTCTATCCATTCCCTTTTGCAATGAGACTTTGTAGTCCATTCCACTTATCTATTTCCCACTCTGAGTCTGGGCTGGTTCTATGACTTGCTTTGACTAATAGAATGCAGCGAGGTGATGCTGAATCCATTCTGAGGCTGGCTTTAAGAAACCTTGCAAGATTTCCATTCAGTCTCTTGTAACCCTGCCCACCACTGGGCAAACAAGCCTAGCTAATCTGATAGAAAATGGCAGAATACGTAGGTCAGAGTTAAGTCAGCCCAGTTGTGCCAGACAAGTGTGACAGATATTATAAGAAATGTGTAAGAAGCCAACTAAGATCAGCAAAACTTCTGACCCAAGCTGCAACTAAGTGCAGACAAATGAGGAAGCCCAGCAGAATAACCACCCAACTTGACCAAAAAATACTGCTGAACAATAATAAATGACTATCATTTGAAGCCACTGTATTTAAGTGTGTTTATTATACAGCAACAGATAGGTCTAAAAGATAACTTATAAATTCAAGCTAAAGGAGGTGCCAAGGGACACTAATCTAATTGGAAATGGATTATATTCCAGCATAGAGAATTGTAAGGACCAGGTTGGGAATAATGTTTCTTACATAAAAGAGTAACTCTAAAATACAAAGAAACAGACCAAAACAACACAACACAACAAAAAAAGCTGTTGGGAATATGGGAATCTTAGAGGAGGACTCCCTTATCTGAAAAGATCATATCCCTGGGATCCTTATATTATTCACATTTTGCAGTATATTGCAAGTTAGGGGTAATGATAGATATTTGTAACTACATAATATAAGTAATCACTTCTTCTGATGTCATCTTTGAATATAATTAAAGATAAATACTATTGTACTCATTTTATAGTCTGATAACACAATCTCTTTGCTTATAATAGCTATAATTCATGCTGTGATGTCCCTGGGTAATTGGACTCAAGCTTTAAAATGCTGCAGTAATGTAAATGGACCAGAAAGAGCATACACAGTCCATTTATAGAAGAGGACTTTTAGCTCAGCGAGTTCTTACACAATGTTGGTAATTCTAACAATGGGACAAATAGAAGAATTTTTAAAAATGCTTCCCAATTAAATTTCTTTTACAGTGTTCAACTCTGTCCTTTGATATTCACTCACAATTTCAATTGACCTGCTATTGAAGAAAAATACATGGGAATGACTGAAAGTGTAATTTTGCCCCCAATATAGAATGTATATTCTGTCTCATTACATGAAAAAAGAATAGCTGTTTTTAATGACATCTTTTGACAATGCATAAATCTCTCAGTCCATAAAAATTTAAATAACACTACATTTATTATTTCTAGAGAACTTTTCATCTCAAGATTTCTAAATGATTTTCGGGTGAATGTTAAATCTAGACATCATCTTTCATTCCCTATACTTTATTCCTCCTTTTGATCTCAATAGTACCAAAATTTTATTTATCTCATCACATTATTCATCTGGCTGTCATTTAAGCTTTTTTGATTTCTTCTCCTTTCAGTCAATTGCCAAGAATAACTTCTTTTATTCTGTGTGGGTTTTTTTTTTTTCATTAACATTCCTCCATATAGGCATAATGACACTGCATCCAGTCAACCTCTTCCTTTTAACACTACCCTCCTTTATTCTCATGGAAAATAAACCTGATTCTCATAATATAAGGGCAATATGGCATTTTGGGAAGGACACTTGGCTGAAATTTAGGAGAGGCAGGTTAGTGAATTTGGGCAAATTATTTTACTTCTCTTATCCTTATTTTTATTATGTGTAAAATGAGGAAGTTGGACTGAATGATATCCAAGATTCCTTCCATCTTTAAGAACATCTGCTTCCTCAGTATTATGGAAGGCACTGAGGTTATAATGATATAGTGAATTTATACAGGTATTTCCCACCACAGAGTGACTTAGGAAAAAGTGAATTTCTATAATATTTAACAGTGAAAGGAAAATAATCTACTTTTTTTTTTTTCTTTCAGTTAAAATTTGTTAACTCTTATTTCCTTAAAGAATTAGCCTGGTGTTGAAAACGAATAAAGTGAACAGCTGAGCCTTAGGGAAAGCTGGATTTCTGGGCTGGGGAAACAGCATCCTGGACACTCTGCTTTTCCCTGGCTACTGCATTTACTTTAGCAGCTTGAAGAAGCTGTTCCCATCAACTGTGAAAATTTTTAATTTACTTTCAAATAAGCATATTTTTTTGTAAATTATATTTATATTCTCCCTTCTCTCTCCATGTAGTTGCATAGCAAGAAAGAGTTACATAGAAAGTGATAGGGAATTATTGCTCTGGGAGACCAGTAAAAGTTTTAGAGCAGACTAATATACTGACAGAAAATGACTTTCTAGGTATATTAATTTTTCATGGTAGGATACATAGCCTACATTTTAGTATAGGTGAAACTGGAAACTGG
Source organism: Lipotes vexillifer (assembly GCF_000442215.2). Classification (NCBI taxonomy): domain Eukaryota; kingdom Metazoa; phylum Chordata; class Mammalia; order Artiodactyla; family Lipotidae; genus Lipotes; species Lipotes vexillifer. The sequence continues at coordinate 279,583 of NW_006799777.1, forward strand.
ATTTAAGTCAGTAGGCTTAGATAGTCCAAGAGTGATATGGTAGTTGGGATTTAGAGGTTTTGGTGATTAATATGGCTTAGAAGAGCAATCGATCAAAGAGGACTATTATTTAAAGCTTATGGTTGGTAGAAGAATGATGGGAATAGTGACAGAACTCCAGGTAGGAGAGAGATCAGGTTTCAAGGGATGATGTGTAGGTGATGTCTACACATTAGGCAACGTCAAGAGCTCCAAGTGAAAGGACCACCCCAGAATGGAAGTGTACATCAGTCAATACATGCATAATGGGTATTGAACGTGAACCATGTGCTGCAGTAAACATTCTGAGAGCATCTGTGAAATAGATATGATTAGCCTCTCCTTCTTATAAATGCAGAAAATGAGGCTTACAAACATTAAATAACTCGCTTGGGACCACATAGCAAGTAAACAGTCTAGTGACTGGACTGGTTACCTAGGACAAAATAAAAACACAGGACCTATTGTTGAAAAAATCATTAAGAATTTCAATCTGGTGACAGCAAAACACCAAACCAAGAATGGAACCCTTCTAAGTATGGTGCTCTGTGCAACTGCACACACGAAGCCAGCCCTGTCTACCAATAATTAATCCCAGGCCTATCATAGTTGATATTTGTGACCTCTACCTCATAGCCTGGTTCTTGTTGAATGGGGGGCAGAACCATTCTGATGAAAGTTTAGGAGAGCTATTATAACTGGACATAAAGATATTGACAATAACTCTTTGCCAGAAGATTATTGAGACATATTATCTGATGAAATGTTTAAATATATCATCAAAGGTACACATGTGGACAAAAACCAACCGAAGTATTTTCTGTAATTTTTTTTATCTTACAAGCTTGAGAAGTCATCAGAAATACAACCTGGTAGTTTAAAACACAAAGGCTTACATATAAACCTGGTCTGATCCTAAATTTGAGACTAAAGTATAGATTGGGGAGAATGTGTGCTGAAAAAGTAATACCACATTTGTCAAACCACTACAAACATCATCTTACCCTGTAAAGTTCAAGTAAACCCTCTTACTTAAGATGAATTTTTAAAAAAGAGAGACAAATTTGAAATTACCTATGCAGATGTATTTGCATATGTAGTATGAACATCAACTGTGATGTGTATGATATTATCTTTATTCAAATGCTTCTAGACACCAGGAAAGTAAATAAGGGTGTGCACTAAATGGTTCCAAACACATTATGAATATTTAATAAATAAATAACAATTGTAGAAACATTTCTAGATGCTTCTACCCCAAAACACATTCTGGGTTCTGTTGGAAGCTCAGTGTAAATTCAGACACTTTGTAATTTCAGAAAGAAAACTTTGATAGTATATATCTATTCTCCAAGTTGGAATCTTGCTTTTTACTTTATATCCTTTAAGTTTATTAGTTCTTTATGGAATATTTTCACCTAATAAGCAAATTGGAGAAATCATGCTACGATATGGATGCTTTGCTAAAATATTGATATTTGGGTCACTGAAATGAGTGTTTTATATTTGCTTTACTTCACTAATTTTTAAATATGTTTGCCAAGAGGGATCTAAACAAAAATTGGTTTCCAGACATAAGTCTTGACATACACTAGTGTTTCTACTTATTCAAGGTGAGCAACAAATTTCCATAAAAAGTATGTTGTCAAACAAACATGAAGCCAAATGATGAAGAGTTTTTTTCTTGTCTCTCTCCCCTACCCACCTCTCTCACTTTCTCTCTTTCTCTTTGATGAGGATGGTGGGGAAGCTGGAGGTGAGGGACACCCCTTAGCAGAGAGATGCATCAGAACCTAGAACATCGTATCACCTCGCCTTCCTCCCAGCACACCATGGAGTCTTTATTCCAGTGATTAGGAGAATAACTAGGCTTTAAACATTTCACAAAACTAAATCTAAGTTTTAAAGTGCTTAAAAATAGATTGACTCTTTAGAAATCAAGGACCATGAGAAATATAGCAGAGATTTGAAAATACCACTTTAGGCTAAATGGTTATTTATGCAGCAGGTGTGGGAGAGGCAGATAGGTTGGAGTTGTCATGTTCTCAGTATATGATTCAGAGGGGAGAGTGAGTAGTGATCTAGTCTGGTCAGGAGGAGAAACAAGAAGACACATAATGAGATACAGAGGTGGAGAAAGGAGAAAGATTCTAGTCCAAATAGGAGCACACTAGAGTTAAGTCTATGGACCATGGTTGATAATGTTTCTGATTCTGCCTGATCCAGGATAACTGTTCAGTTCAGTCTCTTGGAGGTCTGGCTTCCTTACTTGTTTTTGTTCCTTTTTATCTGAATGGTGTCTTCTTCTCTCTCATTGCCAGATGTTACCATACAAATAATCCCCATTATCTGAGAAAGTCTGATTGCTTCTGATATCATGTAAACAAAAGAACTTTACATAAGTTATGAATAAATTGCATAATTGGAGCTATTTGATACAAACCAGGAGAGTAGAACTCTGTCCAGTTCACCCTGTTTGAGAAAAAATGATAATCCTGAATTGCTGTGGTTTCTAAACCTACCTGCTCATGAAAATCACCCATGCCCTAATAAAAACTTTAGATCATGTAGGCCCACCCCATTTCTGCTACATCAGAATTACAAGGGGAAGTGGTCTATTCTTCTGTATTCCTGATAAGATTTATGTATAATCCTTATGACTAAACCACTATGAAAAAGAATAATTGAGCACTGATCATGAGATCTTCATTGTGCCCCCAAACTCAAGTTATGGTTGTACAAACTGCAGAAAGTAGTAGAAAAATCAGACTTCTTTTATTATCTCTACTTTCATGAAAGGCATAATTTAAAGAGAGGTGTGCACTTAAAATCCTGCAGCTTTCAGAAGTCGTCAACAAACACATGCTATAGTTTGGAAAAAAACCTGAGGGAACACAGGACTGCCAGCAACTAGGACGGTTCTGTGAGGCCTGAACCAGGGGAAGGAAAGAGCCATTCCTCTTTTCCTATGAATCACCATGCGCTTTAGGTAAACAAACCCTTCAGTGCTGCAAAACATGTGGACTCAACTCAGAGATGGTCCCTGGGTGAGGAGGCAGGTACTGTATGTCACTGCTGAAGAGGCTCATATACATGTAAATGACACATAAAATGAGGCAGAAGGATGGGACTGAGTCTCTTCCTTCAAACATAACTGTGTACCCCAAGAACTCTGCTTGATGGAAGAAGCTTAATGACTAAGGATCAAAATGCCATTTACATCCTATACAGTTAAGGAACACATCTTGTTTCACTTCCATATTAAGCAACAGGGCCCCTAACCAACTTCCAGAGAATGGAAGTTGGAAATCACTGCACTAAAAATTGATGCACAGGTGGGTGCATGCATGCGTACCGGCCCCCGTCCCCTCCCCCCAGCACACACATACACAGACAATGACATAAAATTTTAAACGTTGATCTCAGTATGGGAGAAAAACACAGTCTTATTCCACACACATGATTTATATAGATATAACAGCTCTAATATCGTATGCCACCCTCTAAATTTTTAAAACAATTTCATAATAGTGTTTAAAACCAGATAGGGACAGTTTGGAGAGCAAAGCTATATCAAAGTATTTAGTTAAAATGATTTACCTGTGGGGTTTAAGCAGCATTAAGTGGTTTGTGAAAAGTGTTCTGATTTGTGCTTAATATGGATGGTGCTTAAAAGTCTGGGCACCGGAAAGTTACACCCCTAGAGACACATTCACCAGGAAAATGCAGGCCTTAAATACAGCTGGTGTTTGCTTCCAAGACTGCTTTTCTGAATATTAACATTTAAACTACCCACAGAGGCTTTGCAGATGCTTCACTGGGTAAATGAGGTAGAGATGGGAAAGCTCACACCTTATGGCTGCCACTTTTAATCCAGTGATAGTCATGTAAACTGGGTTGACTAGAGAATCAGATTTTAAACTAGCATAAAAGAAACTATCTTGGAAATGCAACTCCATTTAGTTAATTTTCTTAAATTAAAAAAACAAAGGGAACTGACCGTTCTTCTTACAAATTCCTAATATAATTCCACACTATTTTAATTATACCATTTAAGAGAGAAGCCTCAGATCTTTATGTGAATAGAATAGTAATATACTATCACTTCCTTTATTATAATGTCTTTCTTCAAAGAAATTTAGAGTATTATATGATGCTGTCTCCTCTAATCCTCATAATATCCTTAATAATTTAGCTTGAAATATTACCATCTTCACTCACATTTGAGAGGCTGGGTCATGGAGACAAAAGGTAAGACTGCAGAGGATTTGGGCTCCTGTGTTGTTCCAACAGATTTATTTAAAGGTATTGATTAGTTTCTATACTGTGCAGAGCACCATTCCAGACCCTGAGGTTACTGAATAAAAAACCATCACAGTCGCTGCCTCCCAGAGATTCTATTCCAGGGAGGGAGACAGATAACTATAGAGTACATAAAATAAACAAACAAGATTATTTCAGATTGTGGTAAGTGATTTGATTTGAAGAGCACAAGATGAGGTGAAATGAGAGGGATAATTGAGATGGAGGTTCTATTACAGATAGAGGGTGAAGAATGCTTCTGAGAAGGTAACATTCAACCCAAGACTTAGATATACATAAGGACACAACAGTGCTAACACCCTGGGTCAATAGTGTTTCAAACTGAGGAAATAGGAGGTGCCTTACCCTGAGGTAGGAATAAGTAGTATGTGCACTGACCAGGAAGAAGGACTGTGGAGCTAGACTTTTTTGAGTAAGAGGAAGGGGAGTAATGAGATGTGGAGAAAGAAGAAGGCAGCAGTCAGCTCATATAGGGTCTCACATGACATGGTATGAAGTTTTAATTTTATTCTAAATAGAGGAGGGAGCATTAGAAAGTTTTAAAAAGTAAACTGATGTGATTCAAGTTATATTTTAAATGAAAACTCTAGTTGCTGGGTAGAGAATGCTAGTACAAATGCAGATGAAGAGAAGCCAGTTCAGAGGCTATTGAGAGGGTAGGCTAGACAATGTAGTGTGGATTTTGTGCATTGCTGGGGAGATAAAACTACTTTGAGCAGTTCAAAAGATTTTATTTCTGTAGTATGAAATGATTAATGATTGAGCACAGAAGTAAATTAAAAATAATAGGTGATATATTAAAGACAAAATAAATGAATCAATTTTCATTCATATTTTTAAAGATAATATTCAAAGATAAAATGTGAAGATTCACTCCTTCCCAGAAGCTAATGATAATGCCTGCCCTCCCTGACATGACCACTATTGCTGTTGTTAATATTATTGATAGTAAGGCAAATGGCTGCTATTTACTGAGAATCTTCCAGTGTTAGACACAGCTTAAGAAGAAAAACAAATAAAAGGAATCCAAATTGGAAAAGAAGTAGGACTGTCCCTGCAGATGACATGGTACTATACATAGATAATCCTAAAAATGCTACCAGAAAATTACTAGAGCTTATCAATGAATTCAGTAATATTGCAGGATACAAAATTAATATACAGAAATTTGTTGCATTTCTATACACTAACAATGAACTCTCAGAAAGAGAAATTAAGGAAACAATCCCATTTACCACTGCATCAAAAAGAATAAAATACCTAGGAATAAATCTACCTAAGGAGACAAAAGACCTGTACTCTGAAAACTATAAGATACTGATGAAAGAAATTGAAGACAAAACAGATGGAAAGATACACCGTGTTATTGTACTGAAAGAATCAATATTGTTAAAATGACCATACTACCCAAGGCAATCTACAGATTAAATACAATCCCTATCAAATTACCAATAGTATTTTTCACAGAACTAGAACCAAAAATTTTAAAATTAGTATGGCAACACAAAAGACCCTGAATAGCCAAAACAATCCTGAGAAAGAATGGACTTGAAGGTATCATGCTCCCTGACTTTAGACTATACTACAAAGCTACAGTAACAAAGCAGTATTGCACTAGCACAAATATATATATATATCAATGGAACAGGATAGAAAACCCAGAAATAAACCCATGCACCTATGGTCAATTAATCTACAGCAAAGGAGATAAGAATATACAATGGAGAAAAGACAGTCTCTTCAATAAGTGGTGCTGGGAAAACTGAACAGGTTCATGTAAAAGAAGAATTTAGAACATTTGCTAATACCATATACAAAAATAAACTCAAAAAAGAATTAAAGACCCAAATGTAAGACTGAATACTATAAAACTCCTAGAGGAAAACATAGGCAGAACACTCTTTGACATAAACTGCAGCAGTACATTTTGGATCTGGCTCCTAGAGTAATGAAAGCAAAACAAAAAAATAAATAAACAAATGGGACCTAATTAAACTTAAAAGCTTTTGCACAGCAAAGGAAACCATAAACAAAACAGACGACCCTCAGAATGGGTGGAAATATTTACAAACAATGCAACTGACAAGGGATTAATTTCCAAAATATTCAAACAGCTCATACAGCTCAATATCAAAAAAAAAAAAAACACAATCAAAAAATGGGCAGAAGACCTAAATAGATAACTCTCCAAAGAAGACATATAGATGCCCAACAGGCATATGAAAAAATGCTCATGATTGCTAATTACTAGAGAAATGAAGGTCAAAACTGCAATGAGGTATCACCTCACACCAACCAGAATGGCCATCATTAAAAAGTCTACAAATAATTAATGCTGGAGAGGGTGTGGAGGAAAGGGAGCCCTCCTACACAGTTGGTGGGAATGTAAATTGGTGCAGCCATTATGGAAAGCAGTATGGAGTTTCCTTAAAAAACTAAAAATAGAATTGCTATATGATCCAGCAATGCCACTCCTGGGCAAATATCTGGAAAAGACGAAAAGTCTAAGTTGAAAATATACATGCACTCCAATATTCATAGCAGCACTATTTACAATAGCCAAGACATGGAAGTAACTTAAATGCTCATTGACAGATGAATGAATAAAGAACAGATGTGATATGTATGTATGTGTATACACACACACACACACACACACACACACACACACACACATACACAGAATGGAATATTGCTCAGCCATAAAAAAGAATTAAATTCCATTTGCAGCAACATGGATGAACCTATATATTATCATACTAAGTGAAGTCAGTCAGACAAAAAAAGACAAATATTATATGATATCACTTATATGTGAAACCTTAAAAAGTGATACAAATGAACTTTACAAAACAGAAATAGAATCACAGACATAGAAAACAAACTTACGGTTACCAAGGGGGAAAGGAGGGAGGGATAAACTGGGAGTTTGAGATTACCAGATATATACTACTATATATAAAATATACAAAAAACAAGGACCTACTCTATAGCATAGGGAACTATATTCAATATCTTGTAATAACCTATAATGAAAAAAGAATCAGAAAAAAAAACATATATATATGGAAAATTGAATCAATTTGCTGTACACCTGAAACTAACACAACATTGTAAATTAACTATACTTTAATAATAAAAAAAGTCAATACGCAAAATCTTAGAGTCTCACAAAAATCTTAGTTAATTATCATTGACTTCACTTACAAATGAGAAAACTGAGACTTAGAAAGATAGGCAAGCTCAGTATATGTGAGATGGTATTTCTTTATTAAGTGCTTAAGAGCATAAGTGGGGCTGGGGTTTCTAGATGTGAAGCCTGTCACCACTGACCCCATACTAACTGTGTGACTTGTCAAATTATTTCACGCTTGTAGAGCTCAATTTCTTTGTCTGTAAAATGGGAAGGATTCAAAAACCAACCTTGTGAGAGTGAATGAGCTAATATATGTAATGCTCTCACATATTCCTGTCCTGCTGTAAGCCCATAATAAATGTTACCAATTATTATTATTGATCAATTCACACAGCTAGCAAGTGGTGATGTTCACTTCTCTTTTTTTTCCAATAATGATTAAATCATCAAAAAATGAGTATATGAAAAAATTGGGGTACAACCAAACATCTAACAAGTAAATAAGTAATGTTATTCATGTTTAATTTACTTACCAAGAACTATCATGAAATGTGAGACCGAGGACTTTCTAAATACTATTTCAGTACTTTAATTTTTTTTAAATTGAATTTTATAATGTACAGGTCAACCAGTATGTTATAACAGATGTTAAAAGAAAAGCTTAAGAATATGCATATACAGCCAGCCCTCTCTATCTTCTGGCACATACCTAGAAGATTGATCAACAGAAGGTTGAATCTATAGATGTGGAACACAGAGATATGCAGGGCAGACTGTACAAACCATTTTATATAAGGGTCTTGAGCATCCATGCAGAGGGTTCTGAAAGCAATGACCTTCCGATACCCGGGGAAAACTGTGTACAAAATGATCCATTCCAGCAGAGAAACCAGTTGTACCAAAAACAAAATTATAAGTAAACCATAAATATTTTATATATTTTTCTCAAAAAGCACAAACAATATAGTCAGATCTATACTCAGGCATTCTCACATTGTCTGCTCTTATTCTATTTCTACTTACTTGTTCACACAACACATAGAAAACATCTTTGAAAGAAACAGCATCTATAAAGTATTAAGCAACATAGCTTGGTACACAATGGGTGTTTAGTAAATCACTGTTATTAGTAATCTCAGTCCAATGACACTGCTGGTGCACACAGTGATGAAGAGTACAAAAATATCTAAATTGCTATGGGAAAATCCCAAACTCAAGCCACTTGTCTCTGTAACTGCTTTGCATGGAATCTTAAAAAGGAGTTTCTTTCAAAAAAGCCTTTGAGAATATGACACTTAAAATGCTCCTCTGGCATCAGAAAAGAGGGAATAAACAAGAAGCTTCTAGAATACTGGGTCCTGGGTGTACTATATTTTTGGAAAAGTTATCACCCATAGATAAATTAAATTATATATTTTAACTAAATATAAATTTTAAAATTAGAACATTATTAATCCCAGAAGCATGCTGTTTTGCTGACTGGGACCTCTAATAAAATGCTGAATTTGGCTATAGCAGAAACTTTTGTCTATTTCCCAGTCTCAAAGGGATGCTTCTAATATTTTGCTATTCTTAATTTATTGATTGAATGGTTGATACCTTCAGAGGTTTAGAATGTCCCTGCACCTCCCTCCAGGTGCTAGAGACTTTTAAAAATCATAAACAGGTATATTTCATCAAATGCTTTCTCTGCTCTATTGAGATGACATTAAGATTTTTCTTGTTTAATCCTTAATGTGGTAAGTTGTATAAATTGATTTTCTCATGCTAAATCAACTTGGTTTCCTATGTGAAACCCAAATTGGTCATGTAGTATCTTTTTTAGATTCTATTGTTTTATATTTGCAAATATTTTGTTTAGAATTTTTATATCTATGCTCATGAGAAGGCTTGGTTTGTATTTTTACTTCTCATACTCTCTTTGTCAGCTTCAGTTAGGTTGTTTTCCTTCTTTTCTCTACTATAAAATAACTGTGTAAGATTGGAATCATTTATCCTTTGTTTGGTAGAACTTTTAGGTAAAAGTATCCGGGCCTGGAGTTTGAGTGTGGTGGGAGGGGTAAAGGTTTTTAACGATTAATATAATAATTAGTTGACTATTTGGATTTTCCAATTTTTCTTGAGTCAGTTGGGAAATTCTGTTTTATTTCTCCTTTTCATTTAAGTGTACAACTTTGTTGACATTCAATTATTCCTCATATTCTTACTATGTTTTCAATTTGTCTGCAAAATTTGTGCTTATGTTTTCATTTTTTCTCTTAAATTTTTTTATGTCTTCTCTCATGTTCTTGATCACTAGGGATGTGCCAATTGTCTTAGACTGTTGAAAGGACCAATGTTTGGTCAACCCTTAAATTATGTTTGATATTTGTTTGCAGTTTAATTAATCTTTTGCTTTTATTAATTTCTTGTTACTTTCTGTAAGTTTAGTTTCATGTTCTTTTCCTAAATTCTTAAGATAGACACTTAGCTCTTTCATTTTCATCTTTCTTCTTTTCTAATATAAGCCTTAAATATTTAAATTTTCCTCTAAGTTCTGAAATACAAGGAATATATGTTAAATTCACCTACTAGGATTCACCTATTTTTTCTTATAAAATGGTTAATTTTTATTTTGCATATTTTGAAGCAGTTATAAGAGATATACAAGCTTTAAATTGTTTGCTTGATCAATTTAAGCTTTTGTAATATAATGGCCATCTTTATATTTCTTCTTTTATAGTCTATTTTTATGATATGGATGGAGTTAAGTTTTTGGAGGGGTTATTATTTAATTGATAAATCTTTTCCTACTCTTTAACTTCCAACTTTCCTATTTCCTTATGCTTTAAGCATATCTCTTGTAAACATATGATTATCAGATTTTTATTTTAGTTTAATATTTCTAGTCATTCTCGATGTTTGGGTTTATTTTACTAATTTATTTCATACTTCCTATTTGTCCCTCATTTGCCATATGTGTGTGTGTGTGTGTGTGTGTGTGTGTGTGTATATATATATATATATATATATATATATATATATTCATTGTCCTCTGTTCATCGATTAGTTAATATTTTCATTATATTTATTTCCTCAACTAGTTTGGAAACAGCACACTTAATTTCAATCTTCTTATTCATTGTACTAGAAATTTAGACATGCTTAAACTTAGCAAATTCTAAAATTAATAAATATATTTACCTGTTTCCAAATAATTCAAGCATCTTGGAACACTTTAACTCCAAATACCCTCTCATGTTATGTTTTTTCAGTTTTTGATTTTTTTTCTTATTTCATAACATTAAAAAATATTATTGTTTTTTATGGTAATATAAAACAAAAATTGCCTACATATGGGTACTTTCATAACCTTTAATTCTTTGTTGTACCTTAAGTGTCTGGGTTCACTTCATGTTGGGATCGACCTTAACTACATTCTTACACTGAATTCTTCAGGCTGCCCAGGTACTATACCTTAGGGTTTCTGACTGGTAATTACAAAATCTCAGTGAAAGACCTCCTTCCTCCATTCAGAACTCAGACACAAGACGTGATTTTCCTTGTGATTTTTCCGAGTGGGTTGATTAATATTAAAGTCACTTTTACTCTGCATGGGTAGCCACTTGTGAGCCAGTCTTATAGGGGGCATGCTCTGGGCTTTGTCTTCCCCCTTGGCCCAGCAACACATAAAAAATTAAGGTCAGTAAATGCCCTTGAGATAAAAGCCAGTTTTGGCACATGACTCCAGGGTAAGCTCAGATCCTGGCCTTAGCATTTCCTCCTGACTTTCTTGTCAACTCAGTGATAAAATCAAGATATTTAAGTAATATTTATTTACATATTTTATATTTGTCATCGTTTTATCTTTTTTCTTTTGGGAAGATTAGTGTAATATTTAGGACTTTTTTTTTTTTTCTGTTACAGAAAACTTAAATTTAGTTTAAAAAACTGTATAATAAAAGTAAATATTCCAAAATAGATGTGAGCTTTTAAAAACTACCCTTTGGCTACTAAATTAAGCAAAGACTCAATTTGTCTTTCCAAGCTCTCCTCAATTTGTCCTTAGCTATTCAATCTTTCCTGCTTATTTACATTTTTACACAGAATCTATTCCTTGGCCAAATAATAGTATTTACTTTTCACAAAAGTGTGCTGGATTCATGACTATGTTTTTGCAAATTCTAAACTCTTTCTAAAGTACATTCTACCTCAATGTGTCAAATCCTATTTAAGGACTATTTCAAATGGCGGTTCATCCAAGTTTTCCCTCTTCTTCCATACAGATTTAATTTTCTCCTTTTCTTAAATCATAAAAGATTTTTTTACAGAATGGAATACACCAAGAAGTGGTTTGGCTCCAATGAGAATTGGACTTTCTTTCTGACTCCGTAACTTACTATGTGTGTGGCTTTAGGCAATCTCTCTGTGACTCAATTACTCTATTTAAAATGAGGTTGATTATATGTCCCTTACAATGGTACCTTATTTTGAGGATTTATATTAACTACTGCCTAGATAAAAGAACCAATTCTCAATAAAAGGTATTTATTTTTATTGTTATCTTAATTATCCTGTTAATATTACCTAAATAGTATCTATTAAGGATCCTGTGTTAATAATCCTATGTTATTATTACCTTAAATATCCTGTTTTATAATTATCTATGAGTTAGTTTTATTGCCCTTTAAACAGGTGCCACCTTGAGGGTTGAGATTCTGTCTTACTTGTTTTGGTATGAATCGGCATAGTGTTTTACATTCAGTATATGTTGAATAAAGTTTTGTTTTCCCTGAAATAAATTGAATTAAACAGAACAGTGTCTCGGCAATTTGGCATGAGCTCCTATTTACAACTGAAAAGAGAGACAAACAAAAATAAATTGGTACCCTGAAACCTCTAGATACAACTAAGAACATAGTGGTCATCTTATATTTTTCTATCATCTATTTATCTATCTATCAATCTATCCATCTATCTATCTAACCTTAACTGATAAATAACTCTGTTATTTGAGCAAAGAGAAGGAATCATGCTAATGACTACATGTGTGTATGCTATCTTTTACAAAAATGATCTGCGGGTTGTTTTTCATTGTTGTCAATGTTATTGTATCTATGCCCTAATTTGTAACCAGCCCACTAATTCCCATTATGAGTCAACCATGGTTAAATTAGATGCTGATTTATGCAAAAACTGAACAGAAGTGACTCTGTAACTCTCAGAGGAAGCTAAAAATGTCCCTCATAAAATACTTTTTTCTAAACATCCCCGGAATTGTGTCTTTTCACTATTTTATATTCACTGAAGAGTCACTTGGTGAGATAGTAGGATCAGTCAGTAGTATGTACTTAGATGCTTGAATTCCCAAGTATTTTAGATGTTGTTTTTATTAAGGACAAATTAAGCTGAACGTTGTAGTCTGGGGGGCTTTTGGAAAAGAAAAGCCTTTAAGCAATTAATGATTTGTTCAAGTTGTGCCTATGTGGAGAGCATAGCTAAGCAACTTGTGCAGCAATTTATAGTAACTGGGGTAAATGAACCATAATTAGAAGTAGAATTTATGAACTATTTGCTAAACTAGTAATTAGCTAAAGATGTAAAGCCACAAACTGGAGGTTTTCATAGCACAACAGAGCCAGAATTATTTTGTTGTCATTTGCAGCTTAAATTAACTGACTTCCTCAGTGTTACCTCCCCTTGGGAACTGAGGCATGTTTTGTTATATTTAACAATTTTTTAAAAAGTGGAAATGAAACAAGCTGATGGTGAGATCATGAAAAAAAGTGAGAAGACCTTTGAAGAGAAGCATTTAGATTTTCTGTGACCTTAAATTTGGGAAATGTTAGGAACAAATAATTTGAAGCTTTCTTACATGCATGTTTTGTCTTTAAATGAATGTCATTAATTTGAATATTCATGATCATTGTTATATTATTTAAACATACTTTTGAAAATGGGATCATCTGAAAATATGAGAATTATTTTGATCTTCCATTCCCATTCAACTATTTGTCATAGTGTGAGCATGTTGTTACTCAGTAAATTTGAATAATTTGGGGTGATTCATTGTCTGAGGAAGACCAAGTTTAGAAACATTGGGTATCCCTCAAAATAAGGGAGATCTACAATGGGAAAAATATTCGAGCACAGCCCAGAAACATCACAATAATGGCATCTTTAGAATTATTTTTTCTATACCACTTGATCAACTGATCAATGTGTCACAAACTAAAGAACAAAATACTATTTCTTATAACTGGACTTTCAGTCAATGCCTATGTGGTCTAGTTTATCATAAGGTAAGATGGAGAAAGAAAAAAAAATAAAAGCAAGGTGAAATTTTGACCACTGTGTCTCTTGGTTTTTAGTTTGGCTCCATGGCTTTTGTTGGAAGGAAAATTTGATTCAAATTTAGTTCTTTATTTGGAGGATTTTCTGAATATTTGTCAGAGTGTGTGTGTGTGTGTGTGTGTGTGTGTGTGTGTGTGTGTGTGTGTGTGAAAACTGCCTATGAAGTTGTTCATGCAGCTTTTGAGTATAGACAGGGAAGATGAATCAGAATTATCAAAAACATCATGGACACTAAGAAGGAATTCAATCACTATTCTCCATGTAGATTGTCACTGCTAGACAATCTGACTATTAAAGATTATCACAGAATCATTGACTAGCATCAGACTGATTTTTAAAGCTCAGCTTTATGATGGATGACCTTGAACAAGTCATTTAATCTCTTTAAGCTTCAAAATTGGTATATTAGAGATGACAATATCTAAATCAGAGGGTTGTGAACTGGCACATGTTGGGAACTAAATTAAAAGTTAGAAGTTGAGTGACATCATTTATCTAACTTCCTACTAACTAAAACTTCCTGATTATTGTATCTGCTTGAGCATTTCCAATGGTGAGAAAGCATAAGAAGAGAGTTCTGTCTTTTGAGTTAGGATTTCAAGTGTTATTGAGGTTGACCAGCACGCTACAAGGAAGGGGAGGAGAGAGAAGGGAAAAGTTTATGTAAAGTTTACAAGGTGAGAAAATGAATAACCTGCTTTGGGGAATTATGAGAGTCCAGTGTAATTAAAGATAAAATACTTTGGAGGGTGGAAGGTGGTTAGTGGAAGACTCCCTTTTGATTTCTTATATTGATTTAGTTGTAGTTTCAGAGACCTAAGTTTTAATAGCCCTTGAGCATTTCTTAATTGAGCCCATTTTTACTTGAAGGCATGATTCCTCCTAGAGGCCAAAAATTTGTTCATCTACATTGGTTAATTTCCAATGCTCTTATGGCTTTGCATTTTTTCCTCTTTAGTGTTTTGCTAACATTTTAAAGAGAAGGTTAATTAGGTAGGACCTTCTGCAGTTAGCTTTTGAAACCAGGAAGTCAGCATCCTAACCCCACCATAATGAATGTAAGGCCATTTCCTCCTCATCCCCTTAAGCCTGGTGGGCCTCTGGAACAGCAAGTCACATTCCGCGATAAACATTGTAGATAAAACATTGTAGATTGCAAGCAGTTCACACATATTAAAACTTATGAAATCAGCTATCAACCTTCTCTTCCTTTAGATAAGTGTTATTTTATTTTATTTCCTTTGAAAGCATAGATTTTAATTAATAAAGGAAGTCAACTGATATATTCTTGATATATGAATGCTCATGTTCCCTCATTATACAATTTCTTAGACCCTGAAAAAAGCAAAATACCTAGGGTCTATATTGTTTTATGTTCTTAATATGTAAAAGACATTGTCGCAGAGGAAGCAACGAAACAGCTTGTTCATTAGCAGACACAGCATGTAGATGGAAACAAAGGGACAGAAACAAGACCTTAATTATACCCATGAATTCCTCTTTTTCCTTAGAAAATGAAAGAAGATCCTGTTTTCCCCTCAGTAACAGTGTCCTTCAGGGCTTGTGCTAAGAATATATTTTTCCATATGTCTGTGAGTCAGTATGTGAGCCTGATCATTGTTGCCTAATAAACACAACATGAATTCCCACTATAAGTCAACTAATGGGCATTCCAAGTGCGATTTTCTGTGAGTGTTAAATGAGTAAGTTGGAAACTTCGCCGTTCTGAAGCTCCTTTGGTGAGGAGGGGATTATTACAAGGGATTTTGGACAAGTCTTTCCTTAGATTATAGACCCATAAAAGAAAAATTATGCTATAATACTGCCCCTTCATAGGATACTTTTTATATTTTGGGATGCAGGGTTTCTTTAGCACCCATCTGAATTATAGTCTATTATCTCTGTAACTGGTACACACCACCCCCGTCTAGAAATGAAAATTGGTACTTATTCCAATAATAGTGAATAATTTTTAAAACACATATGGCATAGTCTATACATTGCAATAACAGTTTATATACGTGCAGATGGAAAGGAAACAAATCATGCTTTTACCAAAAACTATGTATTCTTCATTTCAGCCAAAATTGTCTTTGTCCACAAAAAGTACAGGAAATGAACAAGGAGTAATTCAAGCTTAATATTTGTGCACTGCTGGAGTGCCTCTGGGTGATTATATTTTAACAAAAGTTAATGGCCAAGTAATGGAAATAATGAGCTGAAGTGAAAATCTAATATGAGTTTGATGAGCAGAACATTCTGAATGAAAGTATACTAGAGAAGAAAATCCCCATGTACTGTTTCATGTCTTAGTACTCCTGGAGCAAATTCCTTTTAGTATGAAAATGGACATGATTGATAAAGGAACTTAAGTGGATATGTGCTGGTGATCTTTAAAAACAATGGGGCAGAACCAAGAGATTCCTTAAAAGAAAAAAAATATATATATATATATAGTTTTAAAATCTTCTTCTCTATTTCCATTAACTCCCCATGTATATTCATATATATGTATATTCACATGGCCTAAAATACTGATCATGGAACAAGCAACTATTCAACCTGCTAGTTCAGAAATTATCTCAATGATACTGAACTAGGAGTAGGTAAGATTGGTGAGAATGACCACACCAGGAATAGATGCCAAGAAGTGGAGGTTTGGGATGTGATGGACAAAGAATGTCAATTTAGGGACACAGATTAACAAATTTGTCACATGGAAGGCCCAAAAGACTCCTTTAATGCCAGATAATAACTTAGTTCAGGTATCTTTCCCTTAGTTGGTAGAGAAAGGATGGGAAAGTGTTAAAGTTTTTCAGAACTATTTATAACAAAAGTTGAGACCAGTATGCAAAGATTCAAAGGCTCAAATGATACCATCATCATCACTGACACCACCACTGTCAACTTCAGCAGCAACTTCATCACCATGGTAACATTCATTGAGCACTTACTGAATGCCATACACCAGCCAATGTATTTTACACACAAAATTTCATTTATTTTTCAGAACCTAACAAGGTTACTCTTTTAGATTCCAATTTTATAAGTAAGAAAATTAAGTAACTTGTTGAAAACTCATAGTCTTCCTCTTATACACACTGGGTTCTGTTACCCACAATGTTAAAGTGCTCTGCAAATTATAAATGCTACAGACTTATGAGTAATTATCATCATTATTAGTAATAATATGATTTAATGTTTTAACAGCAGTTGATACTGATCATTTTCTGATATAAACAACTCATTCTGTAATATAAACAACAAATGACTACAAGCAACTCACAAACTCTAATAGAATCTATTTTCTTACATACTTTAGATGTATCATTTAGGGCCAAGTGAATGAAATATTTTGTAATATATAATCAGACAACTTATTTGTTAATCATATTTCTTCTAAGATTCATGTTGTGTTCTAGTTATTCCTTACTAAACTTTAAACTTTAGAATAATGGTTTATGTATTTCTTTAGTGAAACAGATAAATTCAAAAAAGTCTGTGTTTTGAAGTATCCCTCCCAAAACAAACAAAATGAAACTGAATTTGGGAACATTCCATGAAAATGTGGCAGAAAAGGTAAGCTAATAAATTGTTTGACACTCTATTGATAAAACAAATGACTGACTATTAACCTCCAGTTGTTATAACATTGCATTTACAGTTTAGAGTTAAATTGAAATTAATGCTAGATTCAAATTCACCGTTTTAAGTTTCTGACATGTTTTCAGATGATTAGGTAACATATTTTTCTGCAATTAAAAGCTTTTATTACATTTTTATGCTATTGCTCTGGACACAATTTTATGCTTTGGGATATGTTTCTCACACTTAAATGTTCCTCTTATGATATATTATTACTTTAAAACCTTTTCCCCAATGTAATACTAGTCTTTATTTGCCCATGTAGGAAACTACCATTTGCTGTTTAAATCTTTAATTTGGAAAGACACTAAATAACTGTGAAGATTATGAATGAAGGGCAAAGCTATTCGTTTCACATTTTTTTTCCAGTTGTAGGTTGCATGAGTGGGGGACATACTTGATGAAGATCACATGAATGGTGAATATGCTTATATTACAACAAAATAAACCATGATTTGAATCTGTAGCCCCATGTGAAATACATATGACCCAAACTTTTCAAAGCCTTAACAGTTTTCTAACATCTCCCTTTCCACTTAAGCTTATATTTACAATTCTTACAAATGGTTGAGGTGCTTTGTAACAGAGGCAAACGATCTAAAATATATGTAGGGAA
>NW_006799777.1:297663-303672 GCF_000442215.2 Lipotes vexillifer
TAAGGAAATAAGTTGTCATGTGTAACTGAGATGCTATTTTAAAGAATGTATGTATAATATAATTAAAATT
The DNA here is from genome assembly GCF_000442215.2 of Lipotes vexillifer. Taxonomy (NCBI): domain Eukaryota; kingdom Metazoa; phylum Chordata; class Mammalia; order Artiodactyla; family Lipotidae; genus Lipotes; species Lipotes vexillifer. The sequence continues at coordinate 297,734 of NW_006799777.1, forward strand.
TTAAGTTTCAAGTTTCCATTCATAGTTTTAGAATGTACATTTGTCCAAATATCTATGTGAGTCTTCTTATACTACTTTGTGGAATTCCTTCTATTGTTAATTAAATCTTAGCCTCTTATTTTAATATTTGAACATTTATATATTTTTTATACCCAACTAGATTGTATTCTTTGTGAAACCTGAAGTCTCAGTGTGGTAGTAAATTGTACACAACTAAAAATTATATTTTGCAAGTGGTCCTGTCAATTTTTAAGAATAAAAATGCCCTTTTGGGACTTCCCTGTTGACCCAGTGGTTAAGACTCTGCTTCCAGTGCAGGGGGAACGGGTTGAATCCTTAGTCAGGGAACTAAGATCTTGCATGTCATGCAGATGCAGCCAAAGAAATAAAAATGCACTATTATCTTTAATCTTTGTTATTAAATTAAACCAGTTTACAGACCTATTATGGTATAAACATATCAGGGTAACACAATGCTAAGTAATTGTGTCCAAATCTTCCTTTTACTTAAATAAAAACACCTTTCAGCCTTTTTCCTAAATAGCACTTTGACCAGAAATATTTAGATCTGCAAAAAATGAGTGATCTGAGTTTGAAGTCATTTTATTTGTCTCACTAACCCAAGGGGTTAGCAGTGAATAGAAAAGTGAGCAAAAAAAATGGAAAATTCACAAACTATACTTTTTAACTTCTGGAAAATAAAAATTTATTATGCTCATATTTGTTGTAATAGAAAACACATAATCCTGTTTCTCTCTCAGTACTTTTGCTTTGACAAAAGAGATGCCACATTTTTAAACTCAATGTGATGTCTATGAATAGTTGATGAAGAACATTCTATGGTGAACTGAAATAAATAAGACAAGGCTCACATGCCATCCACAAACATAAAACAAAGTAATGCATTTCAAATGGAATGGCTTGTACTAATATGGCATATATATTTTGATGATATTATGAAAAAAAATTAATACATTCAGAAAAAATGGTAACCAAGCAATGTAAATATGTTCTTACTGGTATAAGATGAATTTTCTTCTTCTTTAATGAAAGATTTGTGCCCGTTTTTTTTTTCATATTTCTGAACAATAATCCAAAAAACTTGAATTCGACCATATGTAATTCAACCAAATGCAATTCAACAAAATGCAACACTGATCTCACAGTGTGTGATTTGTTGCCAAACCCTACCCCCACTAAGAAAGATAAAATTTTTTCAAAACAAAATGTCCATTATGACCCATGTCAATTCTAGGTTATCACCTTTTCCAGGCAGCGTAGGTCCTTGGGCCTGGATGGAATCCAATCATTCACAAATTATTTGATCAGAGACAAGCAATTTAAAACAGTGTTTCTCAGAATTGAATGGGAAAAATATATATATATTCTAAAGAAATTTTTCAAGTATTTCAAAATATTCCAAAATTACTTAAAGAATTGCTTAAATGGACCCCTAAATTATTTTAGCTATACGTTTACAGAGACCCAAACATAAAAGAAAACATAAACTCCTTATCTTTATAGATCAAACGAAAAACAAAACTGTAAAACAACATATACAACATTATTTTAACAGAATGGAGGATAATATTTTGCCAAAGATAAAACACCACATGATAATGATTGGTAAATCATGGGACTTTCAAATTTGCCATATATAGACTGTCATGCAACTATTTGATTCTCTCATCAGTTTTCCCCATTTGTATTCCTGTGGTATCCTTTGGCTTTACATACCAAAGACAAACCTTTACACGTTAAATAGTTCTCTGAACATTTCTCATTTGCCTGTGGCAACTGAAATAATTCTATAGTATTTTGCATCAGTGTGATTGAAAACAAAAATGCAAACTTCGGCACAAATTTCACTTGGAAGTATTCTGTCATAAAGTGATTATCCAGAAGATCCAGGGTATATTTATATTATTTTTAATATTAACATTGAAATGAGAACCCAATCTCTAAAAATTATCATAGATAACTTGTGGATCTTCAAATCTGCAGACCCAAATGAAAACCAAAAGTTACTAACTTAATGAAAGTGCTTGCTTTCTTCATAACCTTGTGAAATTCCCAACTGGTGCTGAAACACCACTGAAACAAAGAAGTCTGGCTATATTGAGGTATAACTTTTTTCTTTATAAATCATTTGATTTTTTTAAAAATCACTATGTAGACAAAACCATAGTTCAGTCAGTTCATGACATATATCTAACAATTATGGCAAGACATATACTTTGTTTGTATCATCTGCATAGAAAAAGTCTGATATTAAGAGTTTGAATTATGAAATAGACTTCTAACCTTTTATTCTCTCTAACTGCTTTGTCTCCCTTCTTCCAAGAGATGGTTGGTTTTGGAGAGCCTTGGGGTTTGCACTCTATGATGACTTCTTGGCCTTTAGTAATAATTATTGCTTTCTTCACTTGATTCAGTGTAAAAGTGGGAGCTGAAGCTGTGAAATAGTAAAAGGTTAGTTCTACCACAAGCAAAGAAAATAACCTCTAATGGATGATTCACCAAGATTTGGCAACTTTATCTTTGGAATGCATTTCTAATAAAATCATAGGATATCTACACATATAAAAGGCACTAACTTGAAATTTAATTTATTATTATTTAGTAAGTATCTTATTGGCTTTTCTTTCCATCAGCAGGTGATAGTTCCATACAATTGTGAGGCCCAGAGACAAAGGCTGTTTCAAAGAATGAGATGCTTTAATTACGATTATCAACTTTAATTATGAAAGACTAATGAGCACTTTGGACAAAAGGTGAAGGGGCTGGACACAGAAGTCTATTTTGGGCTTCCTTTGGAAAAATGGAGGTTATCTGTATAGAAGGCAATTCTGTGTAGTCCATTTCCTATGAGTCTCAATGCATATTTTATTTTAATAGTATACAAAATTAAATGTAGTTTTAAAAGAAATATATTTTTAAGAAATTGAATTATTTAAATTTCAATTAAAATTTTATTTCATTGTTTGCAATTATTCATCTAGGCCTGATCATTTTAAGACAGTTTTGATTAAACTTCCCAGGAAATTCCAGTAGGTAGCTGTGGTTGAGAATGCTGGACTAAAACAACACATGACAGAGAGACAAAAACAAATAAAAAAAAAAAGTCACCTTTGAATCTTAAAGAGAAACTGGAAATATGTATACAAGTTTACTGTATCTGAGACATTTATTTATGCCAATATGACAATTTTATGAATATTTCATAAGTTTTTTATGTCCATCACATATCAGTATAATGCATGGCACACAACATTAAAAGATGCAACACACACAAAAAAGGTACCAATTGAGATGGATTAAAAAATTGAAAGAAAAGTTAAGGAATTTATAGGAAGATTGAAGGTGATATTTTTGGTTGCCTACTGGGAATATACCTTATTAAACATAATTTTGAAAATATGTCTAGTGAATGAGAAAGGGACACATTTGAGAGTGTTTCTGGATAAAACATTAACTAGGTGAAAGCTGAATCAGCTTTTTAATTCAGAAATGTTGGAGTATGAGTTGACAGGAAAGTACATTAATATTTGATTGGTTAGTATGTACAATATTGAAACATGGACTCCTATATCTATTTTGGATGGATTTGTGATAATGTGAAGAAATTTCAAATGTAAACATTCATTATTCAGTTTGATTTATGGTTTTTGATTTATCACACAGCTGATATGTGAATGGTGCAATTTCAGATTCCAGAGATCTTGGGTGTTTCTGTTAATGTTGTGCTTTGAGTCAGTGGAAAGTACAAAACACATTTAGGCTCCTGCCACGTTTGGGAGATGGTGCATTAAGATCATCTAAGTCTCCCTCTTTGTATTATAATCATCCCAGAATGAAACCTTAGAAAATCATGAGAGTGGGAAAAAGTAAAATCCATTCCAGGAACTGAACCATGCTCAATCTGGGTAGTTTATTCCCCTGGACTGAATTTTTCTTGTAGTAAAGAGTGAAGTAGTGCTAGTGTTGTGGTTATATTCTCAAGAGTGTAACACTATGAGCTTGCTGGCCTGGCCTCAGAAAGGCTTTCATCAACCTGGAAGGGTGACAACGGTTGATGACCCTTCAAGAGAGGACAATTTACTTAGGAGTCCCACCTTGCAGGAGCCACACACCTACTGGTAGGTAGGAGCTGCTTGGGAGAATATTAAGCACTGCTGTGTTGAAAACCTACATTCTGATTCCCTACCCTTAAAGCATTCTTCCTTGAAAGTTAACATACTTTTCTTATATGATTTTTTTTAATGCCATAGAAAAGACATATTGTATAAACCTGTTAGGATTAAAGCTAAAATTTAAAGAAAATCTTATAGAAAGTTATGGGATAAACTGTACACCATGTATACTTGTCTCCTCAAACTTAAAAAAATACATATCAGCAAGACATAGTATTTCTTTTCAAACCATAAAATAGGTTTTTACGATCACATCATAAACCTTCAGTATAGTAAGAATTAGAGCATGAAAAGAAGCAACATTTTTTTCCTCTTTATTTACTTAGAAATTGCATACCTAGAATCTTCAGCTCAGCACTCCCATAAATGGCTCCATATTTATTTTCAGCCAAACACTGATACATTCCAGCATCTGATTGATTCACACTGTGGATCATCAATACTCCATTAAACATCTCAACCCTACTCTGTAATGAAATAAAAAAAAAATAGATATAGAAAGTGAACAAATCATAGAGAGTTTACAGTTACTCTCTCCTAGATCAAGACAGAAAAGCCTCTGATTAATGCAATTGGACATTATTTGACAACTTAGGAACACAAATCTTCTGTTCATTATTCTAATATAACATGTTATGTAAAATACAACTATTTCTTAGTCAGAAACCTAATTATTACTACATTTTCCTGTAGTTATACTTATGAGTTTTACTTTTGTTTATGTTTTTAAAATAAGCTGCTTTTGTTTGGTATACTAGTTAAGCTTATGAAGTACAATCAGCTGATACTGCTTTTATTTGAATTCATTTTACAAAGGAGATGCAGGAGTTCAAATGGTAGAAGGATCGAGACTGTATATACATGGGGTCAAGGTTAAATATAGACCAGGTCATCACAAGAATCTCTTTACTACATTAATCCGGTCAGAAATTTGCCTTTTCTCTCACTTCCCAACACAGTAACACAAATAAAAAAACTGCCCTGCAACTGGATTCTGTATAGAACTATTGGTCAGACAATGTAAACTGATCAGATGAAACAATACAGGAAACAGGATTGAGCATGAGCAAACTGAGGTAAACTGAGGCCAAGAACACATTTGAAAAGCAAATTTTAAATTTAAAATGCTGTTAAACAACCAGGTGTCTTATCTACTTAATGTCAAACAAATCATTCTTTTAATTTTAGTGAGCAGTGCTTTGATTACCTATCAACGAAAATGCCAAGAAATTTGACATCATTTTAAAAATTAACTCATTCACTTAACAGACTATTATCTGTCAGTGGAATTCACTTTACTTGGATGTGAGAGTTGAAAATATAACTAGCACAGATCCCATCTCAAGGTTTACCTGATATCCCAGAGAATTAGAGAGAGACAGACAATGAACGAATATCTCAGGATTCCCACTCCCTCCCCCTCAGTTTTCCTTAACAGCTCTATTGTTCTTTTTATTTGTGTCTGTCTTTTTGCGTAACTGTGTTCTCTTTTGGACTAACTGGCTTTAGAATAAGGGAATATTGGAGATGGATGGGACTGTGGGAATTATCTGATCCAAACTCTTCATTTTACAAAAGAGCAAACCAAAGCCCAAAGAGGCAAATGTCAGACGAGATCCTTTGGTAATGGCAGGACCTGGGCAGAAGCTGTGTTTGGAATTTCAAACTTTCTCTCTCTTTTGTCCATAAATAGTGAACTATTCCCATTTTTCCCTCCTTCATGGAAAGGCCACAACAAGGGAAAGA
>NW_006799777.1:304050-374481 GCF_000442215.2 Lipotes vexillifer
GGGAAAGAGCTGAAATTATAACAATTATTCTTATTTTAAATAATAATCGATTTATTCTCAAATTCAGTAGGTATTAAGTTGTTTTGAGGACACGGGGAGGGGGAAGGGTAAGCTGGGATGAAGTGAGAGAGTGGCATGGACATATATACACTACCAAATGTAAAATAGATAGCTAGTGGGAAGCAGCTGCAAGCACAGGGAGATCAGCTCGGTGCTTTGTGACCACCTAGAGAGGTGGGATAGGGAGGGTGGGAAGGAGACACAAGAAGGAGGAGATATGGGGATATATATAAATGTATAGCTAATTCACTTTGTTATACAGCAGAAACTAGCACACCATTGTAAGCAATTGTACTCCAATAAAGATGTTAAAAAATAAAAGCATGCAATAGATTTACTAAAAATAAACTTTTCAATATGTAGCCGGATGTTGTGAAGAACGTGCCCAGGGCACAGAAGACTAGGATTCTCTTTCAGTTTCATCTCTTACTAAACATATGATCTTGGGCAAGTCACTTTACTTCTTGGAGATAACTCCATCATCTGCAAAGTGACAGCAATAAACTAGATGATGTCTAAAAGTCTGCTGGAAATGGCAATACATCTATGATAATCATTGATATTTTTGAATGAATTTATAGGATAGAATAAAGTTTAAAGAAGTGATATATTACTCAAAAAAGTAATGAGGCAATTAAAATAAAAAGAAAATCTTGTTTATATATGTTATTTTTCTCATTCCAAATATAAGGGATACATAAGAAATGGCTTTCAATAAGACTAAAGGAAGATAGCTTATCCTTTGTGAAATCCTTCTAAAATTACACTGGAACAGGCTAAGGTTACCAACAGTACCTGAAGCAAGAGGGGTACTCCATTCTTCAGCCAACGGTATGTGGGTCTGGGTTTTCCAGTAGCCTTACATTCCCATCGGAGAGGGCTCCCGCTGTCTAACTGAGTATCATTCAGTTTTGCTACCCAGTGTGGGTATGCTGTAAGAGTTTAAGCATTAAATAAGGGTAATTTTATTTCTCAAATACTTCAGCAAGCTCAAAAGTCATATGGAATATTCACAAATTCTTATGCATTAACTATTGGTGCTTGGAGGAAACACAGCATTACATTACACACAGCACTCTATTTCCTGTGTAAAAAAATATAGCAATGATAATGTTCTGATAATCTAAGTGAAGCAAATCTTGTTTTACCAACTTTTCAGTAAGTGGCTAGACTCTCCCAATGAAGAGCACTGGAACTTGTTTAGTAAGAAGGCTTAGAGGTATCACTTCTTCCAAATACTAAAGCAGCTTTAGCATGGATTGAAGTAATAAAACATGTCAGTATATTGAATAACTGCTCTGCTTTTTCTTTTCTGATAGAACGTGAATAGCTTTGGAATAATAATTTGTAAATTCAAATTTCATTTGCTATAAAATTGTTCTATATTTACTAGCATTCTAGTGCATTATAAATATATATGTAAATATATAAGCTTTCAAAATTACAACAGAGAAAAATTTCTTTATCAGAAAGATAACAATGCAATTGTATGAAATCTGTAAGATATGGTTAAAGTGTCTTTCCTCCATTGTCAAATATTTTTTTAAGTTTGTACCTCTTAATCTCCCTCATCTATTTCTTTCATTCCTCCACCCCTCTCCCCTCTGGCAACCACCTGTTTGTTCTCTGTACCTATGACTCTGTTCTGTTTTATGTCTGTTCATTTATTTTGTTTTTTGGATTCCACATATAAGTGAAATCATATGCTATTTGTCTTTCTATGATGTATTTCCCTTAGCATAATACCCTCTAGGTCTACCCTTGTTGTTGCAGATGGCAAGATTTCATTCTTTTTTTTTAGGCTGTGTATTAGTCCATATTATATATATATATATAATCTCACATCATTTTTATCCATTAATCTATAAATGAGTACTTAGATTGCTTCCATATTTTGGCTACTGTAAATAACGCTGCAATAAACATAGGGGTGCATATTTATTTTCAAATTATTGTTTTCATTTCTTTGTATAAATACCCAGGAGTGGAACTGTTGAATCACATGGTAGTTTTATTTTTTAAATTTTTTGAGGAACCTCCATACCGTTTTCCACAGTGGCTACACCAATTTATATTCCTACCAACAGTGCATGAAGGTTCCCTTTTCTCCACATCTTTACCAACAATTATTTGTTGTTTTTTGATAATAGCCACTCTGAAAGGTCTGAGGTGATGTTCATTGTTGGTTTGATTTGCATTTCCCCGATGACTAGAGATGTTGAACATCTTTTCATGTGCCTGTTGGCTATATACATATCTTCTTTGAAAAAGTGTCTATTCAGGTCCTCTGCCCATTTTTTTAACTGGGTTGTTTGCTTTTTTGATGTTGAGTTGTATGAGTTCTTTGTATATTTTGGTTTATAACTCCTTATCAGATGTATCATTTGCAAATATCTACTCAGTTGGCAGTCTTTCTGATAGTTTCCTTTACTGTGCAAAGGCCTTTTAGTTTGATTTAGTTCCTTTTTTTTTTTTTTTTCGGTACGTGGGCCTCTCACTGTTGTGGCCTCTCACGTTGCAGAGCACAGGCTCCGGACACGCAGGCTCAGCGGCCATGGCTCACGGGACTAGCCACTCCATGGCATGTGGGATCTTCCCAGACTGGGGCATAAACCCGTGTCCCCTGCATCGGCAGGTGGACTCTCAACCACTGCACCACCAGGGAAGCCCGATTTAGTTCCATTTTTAAAATTGCTTTTGTTTCCCTTGCCTGAAGAGACTGATCCAAAAAAATATTGCTAAGACTTATGTCAAAGATCATACTGTCTATGTTTTCTTCTTGGAGTTTTATGGTTTCAGGTCTTACATTTACATCTTTAATTAATTTTGAGTTTATTTTTGTGTATGGTGTGAGAAAATAATTCAGTTGGATTCTTTCTCATGTGGCTGTCCAATTTTTCCAACACCCTTTATTGAAGAGGATGTCTTTTCCTCATTTCATATTCTTGCCTCCTTTGTCATAGATTAATTGACCATATATATGTGGGTTCACTTCTGGGCTCTGTATTCTGTTCCATTGATCTAGGTGTGTGTTTCTGTGCCAGTACTGTAGTGTTTTGATTACTGGAGCTTTGTAGTATAGTTTGAAATCAAGGATTGTGATACTGCCAACTTGGTTCTTCTTTCTCAAGATTTCTTTTGCTGTTCGGGGTCTTCTGTGTTTTCATACAAATTTTAGAATTATTTTTTCTAGTTCTGTAAAAAATGCCTTTGATATTTTGATAGGCATTGCATTGAATCTGTAGATCGCCTTGGGTACTATGGTCATTTTAACAATATTAATTCTTTCAAACTTTGAGCATGTTATACTTTTCCATTTGTTTGTGTTGTGTTCAATTTCTTTCATCAGTGTCTTATAATGTTCCAAATATAGGTCTTTTACATCCTTAGTTAGATTTATTCCTAGGGATTTGACTCTTTTTGATGTGATGATAAATGGGATTGTTTTCATAATTTTTCTTTCTGAGAGTTTGCAGTTAGTTTTTATTTAGAAGTGCAACAGATTTCTGTATATTAATTTTGTATCTTGCAATTTTATTGAATTCATTGATGAGTTGTAATAGTTTTGGAGTGATGCCTTTAGGATTTTTTCTATAAAGTATTCTGTCTTTTGCAAAGTTTTACTTCTTTTCCAATTTGGATTTCTTTTTCTTTTCTGATTGCTGTGGCTAGGACTCCCAATACTATTTTGAATAAAAATGGCAAGAGTAGGCATCATTGTCCTGTTCCTGATCTGACAGAAAATACTTTTAGCTTTCCACATTGAGTATGGTGTTAGCTGTGGGATTCTCATATATAGCCTTTATCATGTTGAGGTATGTTCCCTCTACACCCACTTTGTTGAGTTTTCATCATAAATGCATGTTGAATTTTGTCAAAAGCTTTTTCTATTGAGATGATCATTTGAGTTTTATTGTTCAATTTGTTAAGGTGGTATATCATATTGATTGATTTGTGTATGTTGAACCATCCTTGCATCCCTGGGGTAAGTCCCAGTGGATCATAGTGTAAGATCCTTTTAATGTATTGTTGAATTCAATTTGCTAATTTTTTGTTGACAATATGTACACCTATGTTCATCAATGATATTAGCCTAAAATTTTGTGTGTGTCTTATATCTTTATCTGGTTTTGGTATCAGGGTGATATTGGCCTTGAAGAATGAATTCAGAAGCATTTCTTTCTCTGCAAATTTTTGGAATAGTTTGAGAAGGATAGATGTTAACTCTTCTTTAAATTTTTGATAGACTTCACATGTGAGCCCATTTGGTACTGGACTTTTGTTTTCTGGAAGCTTTCTTTTTTTTTTTCCTAATTGTTAATTCAATTTCATTACTGGAAATTTGTCTGTTTATATTTTCTATTTCTTCCTGATTCATTCTTGGGAGATTGTACATTTCCAGAAATTTATCTGTTTCTTCTACATTGTCCATTATATTGGAATATAATTGTTTGTAGTAATCTCTTATGATCCTTTGTATTAGTGTGGTGTTGGTTGTAACTTCTCTTTCATTTCTGATTTAATTTATATGGTTTCCCTTTTTTCTTGATGAGTCTAGTTAAAGGTTTATCAACTTTGTTTATCTTTTCGAAATACCAGCTCTTAGTTTCAATGATTTTTTAAATTGTTTTCTAGCCTCTATTTAATTTATTTCTGCCTCATTTGCTGTCTGGCCCTACCTCATACAGTGTCTGCTGGCCTGCTGGAGTGAGTGCCTCTGTCCAGCATGGCTGGCTTCATGGCCTGGTGACACAGGGCTGGCACTGACCCACTGGTTGGTAGCTGGTTATGTGGCCCTAGGGGGTCCTGGGACTGGGGCCAGCCTGCTGATGGTAGGGGCTGTGTCCTGACCCAGCTGGCTGCCAGACCACTGGTGGGTGGGATAGCCCTTAAGGTACAAATTTTCTGGAATGCTTTCCTGAATCATCCCAGTAGAATGCAGTGGACGCTGTGCTCCCATAGTCCTTTGCACATGCTTTCATCACAGCTAGATAGCATGCTCTGCCCTAGGTGGGGCTTGCTTTTCATCTGATTTAGTGGACCAGGAGCTCCTTCAAATCTCTATTACTAATATAGTGCAGTAATAGCCACTAAATAAACATTAGTTGAATTAATGAGTGAATGAACAAAATGTCAAGTTGGTTGGAGTGCTGAATTTCTAAAGGAGTTGTTACTAATAAGAAAAGGAAAATTGGCTGAATTCAGATATTAATATTTCAAAATACTTTTTAAAGTCCCTGTGAAGAACATTAAGTTTTTTTAGAAGAACTGATCTTGAGATACAGTGACAGTTATAGCTGCTGGCAGATTCAGTTGAATATGAAATTTGTTTAATTTCATATTGGAAACATCTGTATTTGCTTGTATCAGTGCTCTGCATTATAGTTTTCCACTGTTTTTTATTGTCCTCATCTGAGAAATACGATTATCACTTACCCTTTATGTATAATGTACATTATAAAAGCAAATATGAAAAGTAGTAAATATGAAAAGTACAATTTGTGATTCATAGAAGTAAAGATGATATTGTACATATTTTTGAAGTAGATTTTCCCAATTTTACACATAACTTGTTATCTCTGAAATTTTTAGACAATATAAACACTTGTAGGCTGTGAAGTTTATTTATTATACAGATGCATTAATTTAGAGTAGGGCAGCAAATTTCTGTAAAGGATGAGATATCAAATATTTGAGGCTTTGCAAGTCAGCTGATCTCAGTCTCAATTACGTAATTCTGCCTTATCAGTGCAAAAGCTGACCTAGGCAATATGTAAACAAAGGGGTGAGGCTGTGTTCCAATAAATTTTTACTTACAAGGAAAAAAGACAAGTAGGATTTGGTTCATGGGCATTAATTGTGACTTCTAATTCAGGCCAAGGGCAAGAAGATGTTAATAAAGGTTACAAGATTTGTAACTTAGAGGATGGCTTTGGTACTGGGAATGTATCTCATTTTTAAGGTCATCAATTCTTTATGTTGTACAAAGAACCTTATAATTCCCCATTCATTTTTAATTTAAAGCATTTCTGTGTGTAGGGTAATTTTACTTGATGCTTTGCCATGTAAAAGAAACATGATTATAAATTATTACTCATTTTTTAATGTAGCTAACAAGCAATATTTAGTTCAAATTAGTTTGTATTTTCAGTTTGATTCTTGGGACTAGAGCATCCATTTTTGCTGAAAACACTTACTGTATACTTGTAATTGTCCACGAAAGGAATTTTTTCCACGTGAGTTTTCAGCTCGGCACTCATATATGCCTGCATCGTCCAGCTGCACATTGGGTATTTCCAGTACTGCCTGAGATTTACGCAGACGTGCTTTACCAGGAATATAACCATTAACCTTTATCCATGTGATTGTTGGAACTGGGCTACAATAAGGAAGGAAAGTATCATTAATACACTTTCCACTATTACGAACATAGATTCTGTTATCTGGTAATTTAAGCACTTAATAGGCTGAGTGCGATAAAGTGTCATCACAATTAAGGACCATGTGCTGGTTGATGTACTTCACTTTCCATGTGGATCGTCTGGTAAGTAGTTAGATTACAAGGAGGATAGTTTCCTTTTCTTTCGTATTTCAGGAAAGCAATTCAGAGACTCTATTTTACATATATATATATATATATATATATATATATATATATATATATATATTATATCATATATATATTATACTTTATTTTTTTAACTTTGTAAATTTGTTTAAATGGAAAAAGTAACTTGGATAAATTATAAAATAATATATGCTTATTACAAAAGTTGAACAAAAGAGTCAGGAAAAGTGAATTAAGAACTTTTTTTTGCCCCCACCCCTTCAAGTATCTTCTTTCTGCAAAAAGAAATACAGTTAGCAAGTAATTTCCCACCTTGTTGCGGTGATGCATGTATAAACACATATGATGAGTTATTTTATTAATAAAATATCAAATCCAAGACCAACTCCTGACTTATTCTGGCTAATAGCTGCATATTATTCCCTTGTATAGATGTATCAGAATTTAATCAACCATCCCCTATAGTTAGACATTCAGCACAGTCCCAACCTTTTTTTGTTGTTGTTACTAAGAAATAATATTTCTATAAGCAACCTTGTACATATACCATTGCTTTTCATTTTCTACAGCATTCACAAAAGTGGAATTGATAGATCAAAGGGCGTGCACATTTTTCAATTTAATAAGCACTGCCAGATTGTTTTCCAATAATATAGTAGCAGTTTCCACACCTATAAGTAATATATGAGACTGTTTCCCCATATCTTTGCCACCACATTATGTGATCAATCTGTTTAATTTTTGTCAGCATTGAAAGGTTAAAAGTGGCATTCTGTTAAAATTTCTCTGGACTCTAAGAAAGTTGAACACCTTTTCATAATTATATTGACTATTTGAATCTGCTTTTCTGTGAATTGTTTGCTTATGTTATTTTTCAATTATTTCTTTCACTTTTCTATTTGCCTGTTTGCCTTGTTTAGTTTCTTAGAGTTCTTTGTGTATTAGGGCTATTATGACTTTGTTTCTCAGAAAAATTCCTTCTCAGTGTATTGATAGTTTATGATGGTATCTGTGATACAATTTTATAAATATTTTTGGGAGAAACAAACATATTTGTAGTTTCCTTCATGACTTCTGAATTTTTATTTGCTTGTAAAATTATCTGTAAACCCAAGTTTATGTCCATATTTCCTTCAGCGTTTCTGGTAACATTTTTTTTTTTTTTTTTTTTTTTTTTTGTGGTATGCGGGCCTCCCAATGCTGTGGCCTCTCCCATTGCGGAGCACAGGCTCCGGACGCGCAGGCTCAGTGGCCATGGCTCACAGGCCCAGCTGCTCCCCGGCATGTGGGATCTTCCCGGACCAGGGCACGAACCCGTGTCCCCTGCATGGGCAGGCGGACTTTCAACCACTGCGCCACCAGGGAAGCCCTGGTAGCATGTTTTTTAAATTATTTTTTAGCAGTTGGATCTTTAATCCATCTGGACATGTTTTTGATGTGAAATAGGAAGTGCAACTAATTATTTTAGCACCCTTAAAACTCCTTTTCCGACAATTTTTGGAATGTTGCCTTTGTTATATAATTGGTTCTCACATGCTTAAATCTGTTTTGGGCTTCACAGTTCTGTTCCACTGGTTCATTTATTACTATCTACATTTAATGTACTTTATGCTCTGGACCCAGTCTGCTTTTTCAGTTCGATTTCTCACTACTTCCTTCCATATCTCCTGACCCAGAAACACAACTTTGTGTGTTCCCAGTCATATCTGTTAAAATGCTACTAATTCTTTGAGACCCATTCTAAATTCCTCCTCTTCAGTAAAGTCTTCCCTTATTTGTGCAGTCGGCTGGGAGTTTTTTTCTTTTAAACATCAAAGTGCTTTGTGTATACTACCTGGATGTTTTGTAACATTGCTGTACTAGAGTTGACAATTTTTGCTTCAATATCCAGGAAAACTGAATCTTGCATTTTCAAATAACACTTACATTGGCCTGATATATCATTCTTTTAATGTGTACAAGAATGGATTTGATATATTTTTAAATTTAAGATTTCTGCATCTATATTCAAATGTGAGATTGTCTGTACTCATTAGGTTTGTTGGTTTGCATGTGTCCATATTTGTTAGTGAGTTGGTGGTTGCTTTGTTTACAAGCTAGCATTGACAGATTTGGTATCATAATGATGGGTGATAGCTTGGTAAACATGCCAGAACATTCTTATCTCTTATCCTGATAGCTTAAATAGTAGAGAAAATATGTTCCTTAGAACACTAATAGGACTCACAAAAATTCACCTGCACCTGCCACCATCAGTAGAGTTAGTTTTTTGAAAGTGTTTTCAATTTCTTCCATGTTTTCTTTAATTATTTGTATATAAATTTTTGCTTGTGCCAACTTTAGCAATTCATGTTTCCCTAGAAAATCAAGTATTTCATCCATAATTTCAATGTTTTAGCACTGAGTTATATAAATGCCAATTGTTTAAAGGTTTAAAAAACTCTTCCATCATAAGTGGTCACATGTTTTAGTAGTAGTTAAGCCTGTATTCTACATCCATACTTCCCAGGATAAAAACAGCTCTTCAACTACAAGGTTTTATTTTTTTAAATAGATCTTTACTGGAGTGTAATTGCTTCACAATACTGTGTTAGTTTCTGTTGCACAACAAAGTAAATCAACCATATGCATACACATGTCCCCATATCCCTTCCCTCTTGAGCCTCCCTCCCATCTTCCCCATCCCACCCCCTATGTCATGGCAAAGCACCGAGCTGATCTCCCTGTGCTATGTTGCTGCTTCCCAGTAGCTAACTATTTTACATTCAGTAGTGTTTATATGTTGATGCTACTCTCACTTCATCCCAGCTTCACCCTCCCACCCCATGTCATCAAGCCCATTCTCTATGTCTACCTCTTTATTCCTGGCCTGCAACTAGGTTCATCAGTACCTTTTTTTTTTTTTTTAGATGCCATATATATGTGTTAGTGCACAGTATTTGTTTTTCTCTTTCAGACTTACTTTACTCTGTATGACAGACTCTAGGTCCATCCACCTCACTACAAATTACTCAATTTCGTTTCTTTTTACAGCTGAGTAATATTCCATTGTATATATGTGCCACATGTTCTTTATCCATTCACCTAAATGTCAATGGACATTTAGGTTGGTTCCATGTCCCGGCTATTGTAAATAGTGCTGCAATGAACATTGTGGTGCATACCTCTTTTTGAATTATGGTTTTCTCAGGGTATATGCCAAGTAGTGAGATTTCTGGGTCATATGGTAGTTCTAGTTTTAGTTTTTTAAGAAACCTCCATACTGTTTTCCATCATGGTTGTATCAATTTACATTCCCACCAACAGTGTAGGAGGGTTTCCTTTTCACCATTCCCTTTCCAGTATTTATTGTTTCTAGCTTTTTTGATAATGGCCATTCTGACCAGCATGAAGGGATACCTCATTGTAGTTTTCATTTGCATGCAACTACAAGTTTCTTAATATCTCATTTCATTTCTTCAGTTACCCCAAATATAAAATATGGTATAAATAATAATATGTAGTTCAGAGGGTAATTATAAACATTTAATGATTTAAAGTACTACCTGGCACAGAGCAAGTAGGTGAAAAAAATGTTTGCAATAATATGGTGATAATATTTGTACCTTCTTTACAATTTTAATGGTTTGAGTATGTGCTTTCTCAATCTCCCCCTCCCCTTTTTAGCATTCTGTTTTGGTTAGGGGTACAATATATCAGGGAATACAATAAAATTCGAACACAAAGATGCTGTGTAACCTTAAGAAAGCTATCTAAGTTCTACGATCTGGTTTCCCCAACTGTAAAATGAGGGTATTTATTTGTTCTTTCAGAATGCAAATATCTTGAGGGCAGAGGCATCATTTCTCTTGTTCAGCAGTATGTCCACAGTGTCTCATAGAGTGCTGGGCATATAGTTGGTACTTAATAAATGTTTATGAAGTAAATGAATGAATAAGTCTCATATCATGGCTTTGATCATTAAGTGAGCTAAGTTCTTATAAACTGCTTAGCAAAATACATTGCAAGTAGTGAGTACCCAATAAATGTTGGTGACAATGATTAGTTTTGTCAAAGGTTTGTCTCTTTTACTGGTCTTTACAATTTTTTTGGAATTTTTAATTTTTTGGTGTGTGTTTTAGAGTTTCTATTTTTTATTTCCTTATTCCTGTTTCTTGATTAGCACATTTATTATTGTATTCTAATTTTTTTAGCTGGAGGTGTGATATACTTATTTATTATGGTTAATAATAAAAGTATGACTGCTTTTACCTCTGATATCAGAGGTAACAACATGCCATACGTTTTGACATGTAGAGATAGTGACTGGTAGTTTCTGCTTTTTGGAACTTGTTAATCTTTGTAGCTAAATATAGAATGAATTATTGTGAAAGTTATATGTCCTTTGGAAAAAGAAGGTATTTTTTATTTTTGATAAATGTTTTAAAATTAGCTTTTAAATAGCTTTTGTTAATTGTTTAATTGAAATATTATTTATTGAATAATTTTCAATGAAGTTATTAGTACATAGAATTGAGTGGAAGCAAACAAGTCAGAAGACAATTAGATTTTGAGATGACTACATTGCCAAAGAAACCAAGTGTCTCAGTTTAAAACAGCAACAGATCTTTGAGCATTTGAGCCTTAAAACAAATTTTAAGCTTCCAAATGTAGATCAACAGGAATTTGAGTTACAAAATCTGTACAGCCCCCAAGGAAGGAACACTCCTCAATACACATTTCAACTGTGGCCTTGAAATAGAATAAAAAAGAAAAATGTCAGAGAGGGAAGTCAAGATACCCTGGAGGATAGACAAGGTAATTTCTTACAAAGAGTAATATTGGTGTCTAATTAAGAACTCTCTCATTCTTCCCACACACACAAGAGAGAAAAGCTTTACAACGAATGATCTTACAGGAGAATTTCATATTTGTGATGGAACAGTGAGTAGTTTGGGGCTCCTGTTCATCTCTTTTCTGAGTGGAATATTTTTTCTGTGGATATTGAACTTCTCTTTTAAGTATATATGTTACAGAATCAAGATGATCCATATCTAGACCTGATGGAGATCTGGAAATCTTGGACTTGAGTGGATGCAGAGGCCAGATGAGATTTGGTTTGTCTCCCTTGGGAAAAGGAACAAGTGCATTCAATGTGTTGGAAGAACCAAAATATTCTTCAGAAGAATAGATTAACTAAGTGTTCAAAAACCACATTTTCCTTTTTCCCTGGACACATAATTACGCCTCATTTTTCCAGCATCCCTTAGGGAGGGGCATGGGATTGAGTTCTGGTCAACAGAATACGGAAAGAACAATGTACCAAACGTGATCTAGGAACAAAATTTCCACATGATCCTCCATTTTCACTTTTCCTGGGTCTGCTGGATAGATGTTAATGTCAATGTTAACTCTTGCAGAAATAGGTATATATAAAATGCTTTTATGTCTTTGTTGTAGGGAGGAATTAACTTTTAAAGCAACATATAAAATATTGCTACCCATAAAAATATTTATACATTTGACTGCGTTAATATTAACACTTTATTTTTATTAAAAGAACACAACTGGGGAGGAGTTACTTGACACACAAATAACTGACAAAGCCTACAGATTAAATAAAGAACTCTTACAAATGTATAGGAAAACAACTCATAAAAATGAGAAAAGACAAAAGAAAAAAACATAAATTATCAAGAAACATATGACAGCACACTGAATCTCATTAATAATCAGGGAAATGAAAATTTAGATTACAATGAAATTTTATTTCATGCCTAACAGATTTGCAAAATGTAGTACTTTGAAAAACCTGGTAATTGTAGACATGGATGTCAACCAATAAGTCTTATACACATCGTAGGGTTTTATATTTGTACAACAACTTTGGAAAACTATTGGAATCATCTTACAAGTGAGAATAATTACATATTCTATGATCTGGAAGATCACTAATGAGATGGAATGGAATTACTAATTACAATCCCCAGAGAAACTCTTGCACATGTCCACAAAGAACAATGTACACTATTTTTATAGTGGTATTTAAAAATAAACCTTTTTTAAGATATAATTTACCAAAAATAAAATAAATCTATTTAAGTATACAGTTTGAAGAGTCTTGACAAATGTACATTCCTATTCAACTATCACCTTAATTAGGTTAACAGGATGTAGAATATTTCTTTCACCCCCAGAAGTTTCCTCATTCCCCTTCCCTATCACCCTCACCCTTGTCCCAGGTGATCAATTATCTGACTTCCATAATTTAAGATTACTTTGTATTTTTTAGTCTGTAATGTAAATTGAATCATACAGTCTGTATCATTTTTAGACTGGCTTTTTGTCTCAGCATAAGATTTGTGAGATTAATCTATGTTGTTGTGTGGATCAATAGGTCATTTCTTTTAATGGTTGAGTAGTATTTTAATACATGGATAAGCCACAATTTCTTTACCCAGTCTTGACTATTGGACATTTGTGTTGTTTTCAGTTTTAAGCGATTATGAATGAATAAAAACGCTTTGTACATTCATGTACAAGTTTTTGGTGGACACATTTTTATGTCTCTTGGGTAAGTAACTAGGAGTAGAATTTCTAGGTTTTATGATAAAGTAAATGTTTTTGTTTGTTTGTTTGCGGTACGCGGGCCTCTCACTGTTGTGGCCTCTCCTGTTGCGGAGCACAGGCTCCGGACGCGCAGGCTCAGTGGCCATGTCTCACGGGCCCAGCCGCTCCGCGGCATGTGGGATCTTCCCGGACCGGGGCACGAACCCGTGTCCCCTGAATTGGCAGGCGGACTCTCAACCACTGCGCCACCAGGGAAGCCCAAGGTAAATGTTTAACTGTATAAAAAACTGCCAGACTATTTGCCATAATAACTATATAATTTTATACTTCCACAAGAAATGTATAAAATTTCCAGCTGTTTTACATCCTTGAAAAATACTAGGTATTGTCAATCTTTTAAATTTTATTCAATAAGAATATCCACATGTTGCAGTACTATTTGCTCAAAATAGTACTCTTTTTCCCCATTGAATTACTTGGCATTTTTGTGACAAACTAATCTTATATGTGTGGGGGTCTATTTGGACTCTCCTCTCTTCCCTTAATCTGTAAACCTGTCTTATGCCAGTTCCTCACTTTCCTGATTACTGCTGCTTTTAGAGAAAATCTTGAAATCACGTGTGTTCAGTCTTTTATGTTCATTCTTTTTTTACCAAATTGTTGTGGCTATTCGATATTCTTTGAATTTTAATGTAAATTTTAAAAGTAGCTTGCTAATTTAAGTTTCCTGAGATTTTGACTGAATTATGTTGAATTCATATGTGAGTTTGGGGAGATTGACATCTGAACACTACTGAGTGTTGGAATCCATAAACATGGTATATATCTCCTCAGTTATTTAGATATTCTTTCATTTCTCTCAGCAATATTATGTTATTTCTCAGTGTACAAGTTGTGTGTATATTTTGTATAGTTTATCCCTAAATATTAACTTTAGTACATGTTGGTAGATACTCAACACAGTACACATACATATCTACAGCATCTGCAAACTGTTTTACTTCTTCCTTTCCTGTCTCTAAGACGTTTTATTTCTTTTTAAGACATTTTACTATCTAGGATCCATTCCCATTAAATGTTGAACATAAGTAGTTAGAGAAAAAAAGAAAGAGAAAAAAAGGAGGATATTTTAGTTTTTACCATTTAGTATGATGTTGAAAAAATATATATGTATATATATATATATATATATATTTTTTTTTTTTTTAGATACCCTTTTTCTGGCTGAGGAAGCTTCCCTTTAATCTTACATTGTTAAGCATTTCATTAAGTTTGTTGAATTTTGTCATATGTTTTTTCTGCACTAACAAACATGAATGTAAGGTTATTCTCTTTTGTTTTATTCATGTGACAAGTTGCATTAATTGATATTTAAATTTATTTATTTATTTATTTATTTTTGGCTGCATTGGGTCTTTGTTGCTGCGTGCAGGCTTTCTCTAGTTGTGGTGAGCAGGGGCTACTCATCATTGTGGTGCATGGGCTTCTCATTGCGGTGGCTCCTCTTGTTGCGGAGCACAGGCTCTAGGCGCACAAGCTTCAGTAGTTGTGGCTCACGGGCTCTAGAGCACAGGCTGTTTGTTGTGGCACACAGGCTTAGTTGCTCCATGGCATGTGGGATCTTTCCAGACCAGGGCTCGAACCCATGTCCCCTACATTGGCAGGCGGATTCTTTACCACTGCACCACCAAAGAAGTTCACATTAATTGATTCTTAAAAGTTAAACCATTTTTGTATTCCTGGGGTAAACCTCACATCATTGCTTCCTTATGTGCCTGACAAAATACATCAGTGAAGCTATCCTATTCAAGTTTTTGCAGTGGGGAGGTTTTTAATTACAAATTCAATTTCATTAATAGATATGGGATAATTCAGTTTTTTCTATTTCTTCTTTTGCCAATTATGCAAATTATGTCCTTTAAGGAGTTTATTTAGTTTAATTGTAAAATTAAATGTTAAACATTCCCTTCCTGTCATTTAATGCTTTAGAGTAGAGATATAGTGAAGTTTCCTCTTTCCTACTTGATATTGATAATTTGAATTTTAGCTCTTCTTTTTTATGTTTATCAATTATATTGACATTTTCTATAAGAACAGCTTTGTATTTCATTTTTTTCCCATTGTCTGTCCGTATTCAATTTCATTGATATCTGCTATTTATTCTTTCTTTCCTTGTATTAACTTTGATTTTAAAGTGATTGACATTTCTAATTGTTTAAGGTGGAAGTTTAGACCATTGATTTTCAAATTTTCCCTTTTTTAAATATATAAATTTACACTTAAGCATTACCTTAACTATATCACACATTGTGTTTTCATTATTATTCAGTTTAAAATATTTTCTAATTTCCCCTGTGATTTCTTGACAACTTGGTTATTTAGTTTTGTGTTCTTGAATTTCCAAATATTTTGGTGACTTTTCAAGTATCCTTTTGTTATTGATGTACAGTTTATTTTGTTTCAGTTAAAGATTCCACATATACACGATATCATATGATATTTGTCTTTCTGTGTCTGATTTACTTCACTCAGTGTGACATGATATCACTTATATGTGGAATATAAAAAAAAAAATAAGGGTGCAAATGAACTTATTTACAAAACAGAAGTAGAGTCACCGATGTAGCAAACAAACTTATGGTTACCACAGGATAAGCGGGGGAAGGATAAATTGGGAGACTGGGGCTGACATAAACACACTACTATATATAAAGTAGATAACCAATAAGAACCTACTGTATAGCACAGGGAACTCTACTCAATACTCTGTAATGGCCTATAGGGGAAAAGAATCTAAATAAAGAGTGTATATATGTAAACGTATAACTGATTCACTTTGTGGTACATCTGAAACCAACACAAAATTGTAAATCAATTATATTCCAATAAAATTTTTTTAAAAAAGAATATACTCTCTAAATTTTCAGTCCTGTAATAAGGAGTGATACTTCTTTTACGGCCTACCATATAGTTAATCTTTGTGAATGTTCCATGAGTAGATTTTTTAAGTGTGTTCTGTAGTTAGTGGCTGTAGTGTTCTTTAAATATAAATTATGTCAACTTGGTTAATAATTGTATTCAAGTCTTCTGTACTTTACTGATTTTCTGTCTTTTTGTTCTTGTAATTGATAAATTACTGGAGAAGAATGTTACTTTATTGATTTTCCATCCTGCTATTCTTGTAATTTATAAGTTACTAGAGAAGAATGTTAAAATTTCCAATTATAATTGGGGATTTGTCAATTTCTTCTTTAATATCAAATTTTCCTTATATTTTAAAGCTTTGTTATTAGGTGCATATATATTTTAGATTTCTAATATTGTCTTGAGAAATTAATCTTTTTATTATTATGAAGAGTCTATCTTCATATTAGGTAACATTCCTTGTGCTAACGTATACTACCTGGTATTAAGATAGTAACTAACTTTCTTATGAGTAATGCTTATATCTTTTTTAATCCTCTTTCTTTCAACATATATACTCTTGATAGATGATAGATAGATACATAGATAGATAGATAGATAGATAGATATACACACACATTTAAAATGGGATTCTTGCAGATAGTATATTATAGTATTATAGGGTCTTGCTTTTTCATCCAGTTTCACAATGTCCACCTTTGGTGTGTTTTAGTGAATTTACATTTAAAACAGTTATCTATGGTTGGGTTTGAAGTCTAGTTTTCTTTCTACTTCATCAGTTTTTTGTTCCTTTTTTGACCTCTTTCTTTTCCTTATTTTCCTTTAATTACTTATTATTATTATTATTATTTCTTTTAGTATTTCATTAAGGCCTTCTATTGATTCATTAGCTATAGCCCTTTGTTCTTTTTATGTATGTATTGTTGTTCTAAAGCTTGGAATATGTATCAGACAATATTATGCTCACTTGTCTCCCTTCCCATATTTTGTGCTATTTTTATCATATACGTTATTCCTACATACTTTATAAACTCTCCACCACATTGCTATTATTTTTACTTTAGAGAAAAAAGTAGAAATTATAAATTTTAGAAATTAAAAAGAGCAAATATATTTTCTATTTACACACATTATAAAAGAAAAAAAGTGATTTCTAGCTTTTCATTCATTTGTGGGGATTGGAGTTTCCAAATAATATTAGTTTTCCTTCAGCTTAAAAAACGTTCTTTAGCATTTCTTATAATGCTGTCTACTACAACAAATTATTCAGGATTTGTCTTTTTGTTTGTTTTGTTTTGTTTTTGCTTGACCATTGTTTTATTTTGCTTTCATGTTGGAAGAATATTATCACTGGAAAAATAATTCTCGGTAGACTATCTTTAATTATTTTTCTTTTAACCATTTATTTTTAGCAATTAGATTATGGTGTGCCTTATACTGCTTGTATTTCATTGAGCTTTGGAGATCTGTGGAGTTATGTTTTTCAATAATGTGATAACTTTTGACCATAATCTTCAAATATTTTTATGTCTATCCCTATCTTCTGGGACTAAACTTCCATATAGATTAGACAACTTAATGATTGTTCCATAGATTTCTTAGGCATAATTCAATATTTTTTCTCTATATATGTTATATAGTTTTGCTCTATCTTCAAGTCCATTCATCTATTCTTCTGCAGTGTCTAACCTGATATTAAGCCAAACAAGTAAATTTTTAAATTTAGTCATTAATATATTTGTAAGAGCTGTTTTAAAATGTTCTTTGTAAATATATAATACCTGATATTTCTGTGTGTTTTCTGACTGATTTTCTCCTGTTTATAGCTCATCTTTATGCTTCTTCATATTTCTAGCAATATTTGTTACATCCTATACATTGTCAGGTACCTGATTTTTTAAATTTGTTCCTTAACAATTGGTAGATTTTGTTCTGACATGCAAATTTACTTGTAGCTCAGCTTAATCCTTCTGAGGATTGTTTGTAATCTTTGTTAGTATGTGTTCAGAGTAGTCTTTATTTTAGGACTAGGTTAACCCTTGTCCTAAGGTCTGGTCTTTTTTAGGTTCTCTGGTGGATTAACCATTTGTTCATAAATTTTTGTCACTTTGATTGGTTGGGGTTTTCACTTCTTTTGACTCTGTGAAATATCCAGTATTTTTCAGCTTCCTGGTGTTTTTTCTTCTCCAGTAGTTTTTCTTAGGGTGTGAAGTCTCACTCTATACATACACTGCTTATTATTTGGTCAAGTACTCAATGATATCCCAATGTAGATTTGAACAAATCATCCTCTGTGTTGCTTTCCCTTTCTGTTATTCTGCCTTATAATTTTCAGTCACCTCAGCCTCTCTGCTACCCTTTCTCTGTCTTTTCAGCTCACTGAGACTGTTGTGCTCTTCTTGGGTTCTTCCTCCTTAGGTCAGTTTGTGGTAAATTCTTCCTGGCAGAAAGCTGGAATGATACACATTAGTTTTCTATTTATTAAACAAAGTAAATAAATTACAAATACCCTCAACAAAGGTTGTGGAAACAAAAGGAAGTCATGAATGATTACATATATTATAATATGAATTTAGCAATATTTTAAAATTAAGAAAAAATAAAGAATATTTTGATATATATCCACATGTTATAAGATAATTTTGTTAAAGCAAATCACAAGGATGATAAACAAATACTTCAGGCTATTGGTTCCTCATAGGGAAAGGCAGGTGGGATTGGTGAAGACCACACAATGACTTCAAGATTATTGTTACTCTTGGTACTGTTTTGATTCTTAAGTTTGTTGCAGGGTTCTTAAGAATTCTTTTATATTAAAGATATGTTATATTAAAATATATAGATCAAAAGTGACTGATATTTTTATTTCTCACTCATGTATTCTCAGACATAATTGTCATTCTTTTCCAAATAAATATGTGTTGGATAAATAAACCTACTTTAACATCTAATTTTCTTTTTATATTCATTTTATTATCATCAGGTTCTATAATCACTATTTGCTTATGAGATGGCATTTCTAGTACAGCTCTTTTTTTTTTTAATAATAGATGTATATCTAAATGAATTTACATGAAGTCATTCATATTTTCCTACCAACCTATATGGTAATATAGAATTTCAAATCAATCTTGGAGGTCAATTCATTTCTGACACTTTACATTAATTTTCTTCATCTCTACATTTACTACTAGTTATTTAATCTAAACATAAATAGTTTAATGCAGTAGAGAAGTACCACTGAAAAGAAAGCTTGGTTCTTTCATATGAGAATATTCCCTTCTTGATATTATTTTCTTACATCAAGATTTCTATATTTCCTCCTCAGTAAAATACAAAATTACTGAACTAAACACTTACCTTGCATGACATATTTTTTTCTGTCTCTAATCTTTACATCATTTCTAGCTTAGTTTGTGTTTGGGCCTTAATAAATGGAATTATAGCTGACCCTTAATTATTTATCTAAGAACATACTACCTCAAATAGTAATGGCCAAAGTTAAAATTGCAATTCTCTACTTTCTTAAGTTTTTAATGTCTTAATTTTCAGTAGTATATTCATAGACTTTCTGACTCCTGTTTGAATCATTCTAGCTACTTTATTTTGTAACAAAATCTTAATTCCTATGCAGCACCTCTTTCAATCTCCCAGGGAAAGAACTCAGCATTAATAGACAAAATACGTGAGATGGAAGGCAAGGCTGTGGGATAGTGATGAGTAGTTTAGGTTATGAGATTGCAGGGGACATGAGAAAACACTTCTGAAAGTAGGAAGAAAAAAATGCACTTTGATGGCATAAGAAGGAAAAAGATCTAGGAAGGAAAAAATAAAGAGAACTTCAGTATTAAGAGTGATTATGGTCAAAGTTTCAAGAGTTTCAAGTGTGTTCATTAACTCCTTCAATCAAATTTTTCCTAGTCCTTACTGCATGCCAGAACTGTATTAGAAGTGAAGATTAATAAAATAACTGATAGAATGCATTAGGGAATTTCTAACAATTATAAAGGCCAAAAAATGAACTAAATGACTGAAATACAAAAGGAGATGGCGTTAAGAGAACACAGTCAAGAAGACTGTTTATATTAGACTGGAAGGTGAGGGAATGCAGTCCAGAAGAGAAGAAACATGAGGTGAGCTTTGAGGGTTAGGAAAATTAATTTATTCATATGCATAAACACAGAAAAGCAGGAGATAGCATGCCAGATTGATGGAATATCACATAATGTAATGTATGTTACACTGCATGATGTGTGCAGGAAAGTGCTGGTAAGTTTATGAAAAGTGCATGTTTTCCCTTCAAAAACAAAAATATATTCAATAAATTTTCAATGCTGTTTACTTCCTTTTTTACTTTCTTATATTCTCAAGATTAGTATTCTAAAATTTTTGCCTCCAAGTTGTTAGAAGCTTTGGAAAGTAAAAATTTCCAAAAGCATGGGTGGAGTGGCTGAAGACTTCATTGGAAAGATTTCTGTATGCAATGATATGCACAAGCTATTATTAAATGAAATAGTGATCCTGAGCCTAGTAGCAGTTCTAACTTTTTACAGGCATTTTGGACAGCTCATATTTATTTATGTTGTTCATGACACCTTAGGGGAAATAATTTTTGCTGTTTTCAAATGAATTCTTTATAATCAAGTATGATTCATTCATTTTTCTTTGTAGGTACATAGGATTTTTTAAATATCTGAGAATATGGTAAAATTTGAATCTACTTAATATTATAATATTATTCAAAGAAAATTTCTTTTCAATAATAACCTGAAATGGGTTTTTTTGCTTAAAAAGAGGACTGATTTTAGCTACATTAAGAAAATGAGTAGAAATGTCAGCTTTGATGGTAAGGCAGAGACAGTTATATTTTTCCTTATTTTAGACTGTTGAACTTATATCTGTTCAACTATACATTTTATTTTCATGTAGAATAAGCAATGCAACTTAAAGAAGGTAAAGGAACTTTTTCTTACTAATATTGTACTGAGGATGGCACTATTCATTTGGCTCAAAAATACCCCTGCTAACAACAGTAAAAGATTGTGAAGCTACGTTGAAATTCTGACACATGCTTTTTGTTATGCGCTGTCAAAGTGACAAGATAAAAAGTGCCTCCAAATGTAGCTCTAGAAGGTAAGGAAAGTATTGGATGAACTTTAGCCATTGTTGAATTCATTAAAGGTATTTTTTTAAAGATCATTTTTATACATATGATAAGGTAATGTGTGGAATCTGTCAAGGCAGAAGGAATACTTAGCTGTAAAGATTTAATGATTTCAAAGGAAAGTACTCCCCAACTGCAAATCACCATATGTAGACAAACTCTATATCTAATGGAGCTTCCTATTTTCCTTGCATAAGCCACAAGTGAGATATGAATTTTACATCTAATGTGAAAATATACACAGTTATGGCTCCTTTGTGACTTGCACAGAAAAGAAGGAAACATTGTATAGCTTTGATAGAACCTGAAAAAACTAAGTTTTGTTACTTTTCTCTAAGAAAGGACATAAAAAGCCATCATAAAAAAAAAGGTATTGAGCTAAAGTACTTTTTTCTTTTATGATCCTGTAACCCCCCCCCCCAAAAAAAAAAAGAATAAAACTCAACTGCTAGTGTAGATGATCACTACTAGCTACATAATATGCAAAATCTTTGAGGGTAGAAGTTTTCTATGTAAAAGTTTGGAAACTTTCAGCAACAGTGAGCATGAGGCCCAGATCTTTCTTGAGAGAGTTTCACCTTTGAGGCAAGAAACCAGTGTCACAGTCACCAAGAATTGGACTAGTTAGCATTTAAGGAGGGTAAATTAATTGCATCTAACTTACGTATAAACTTTAGATCTGTCTGCTTTCTGATTCTTGACTAATGTATTGACTCATAGCCTTTTTCTGCTTAGGAACTAAGAGTCACAATTCAGAATATGTCTATCTTAGGCAAGTAATCAAGTTTGGTTAAAGAACCTTGGTAGTCTCTGTGAGGTTATGGTCCGGCATGGTCTTTATATTGGGTTGGCCAAAAAGTTCTTTTGGGTTTTTCCATAAGATATAATGGAAAAACCCGAACGAACTATTTGGCCAGCCCAACATTTTTATCATTGTTTTATAAAACTTACTACTTTTCTTCCCTTTAAAGAAAGTAATGTAACAGTGAAAGCAGTTAATTCTGAGGTCAGTCCATGTCTCATATATTGGCAATTGGATGCCAGTATATGAGATGTGTAGTTCTTTTCCACATGTAGTTCTTCCCAGGTGCTTCTTAGCCTCCAAATCAGAGGAGACTCTTAAGTTCAGCCAAATGAGGACTTGGAAGAATCACATGTAAACTGTTTTTGCTAAGGAACAACAAGACTAGGTTTGCAGATAGCTGAAGGAAGTGTCTTGAATAATGATATATTTATTCATTCATTCATTAAAAAATTATATATGATGTATCTACTATGTGATATGTTGTAATAGATTTTATAATAGATATGGGGGTTTTAATGTTAAACATGATAGACATGGAACTTTCATACAATTAGTTAGGTAATGACTTTAAAGAATAATAGGCATGATTTTGATGAAGTACAGAGATAGGAGAACCCAAGGCAGTGTGGTGGGATATGGAGAATGTTTCCTTAAGCAAGTAACATTAAGTTCATTCTCGAAAGTGAGCAGGAGTTGTCCAGTTAGACACAAAAATCTTCAAGGAAGAGTTAGTAGCATGTGCTGCCTTGTAAGAGAAAATGATGTATTTAAGGAAATGAAAAATTCAGTATGTTTGGTGGTGACAGTCCTGAAGAGGTAGGCAGGAGTGAGCATGAAGTGCAATAAAAGTAGTTTTAAAGAGCTTGGACTTTTTTTAATGGTTACTGAAAAGCTTTGAAGCATTTTAAGCAGATGTGTGATGTTCATATGTGAGTTTAGGACAGCGCTCTACAAACATTTTTTACAGCAAGATATAGTAAACATTTTAAGCTTGCAGACTAGATGGTCTCTGTTTTAAGTACTCAAGTCTGCCATTGTAGTGAGAAAGCAGACATGACAATACATAAATGAATGGGTATGGCTGTGCTCCAATGAAACTTTTTTTATGAAGAAAGGTGATCTGTCGTAGTTCATAGTTTACCAACTCTCTATTTAGGATATTATATTTGCAGCAAATAGAATGCATTGAGAATAAGTAAAATTAGAGATAGGGAGAAAAATTAGGGGGCTGATGAAGATATCTATATGAAAGATGACTCTGGTCTAGACAAAGGTAATGGAGTAGAAATAAGAAATGGATATTTAAAATATTTAAGAGGTAGAAATAACAGAACTTGAGTACAATGAGAAAAAATGTTGCAATGTTAGTCACTGGGTTTTTGGCTTATATAACTGGAGAACAAGAGACAATATTAATTGGGCTCTTAATATGGGCCAGACACTGTTCCAAGTACTTTGTCTTTGTACATATCAACTCACTGAATTCCTTCCTCCGTTCCCTCACATTAACATGAGATCAATTTCCCTAACAAATTTTTAAGTGTCCAATAAGGTAACATATTGGATTATCAGTGCAATGTTGTGTACAGCAGATCTAGAACTTAATTATTCTCCATAGATGAAATTTTATCATAGTGAATAACAACTCCCTATTTTCCCTCCCCATCATCCCCTGACAACCATCATTCTACTCTCTACTTCTATGTGTCTGATTATTTTATATACCTCATCTAAGTGGTTATCATGCAGTAATTGTCATTTTCTGACTTGATTTTTAATTTAGCATAATGTTCTCTAAGTTCATACATATAGCAGGATTTCCTTGCTTTTTTAAGGCTTAATAAAATTCCATTTTATTTATATATAACGTTTTCTTTATGCATTAATTTATCAATGCACATTTAGATTGTTTACAAATCTTAGCTTTTGTAAATAATGCAGCAATGAATATGAAGTGCAAAAATCTCAAGACCTTAATTTCATTTCTTTTGAGTAAATGCTGAGAAATGGGATTGCTGGATTATATGGTAGTCACATTTTTAGTTCTTTGAGGAACCTCCATAATATTTGCCATAGTGGCAGCATCATTTTACATTACCACCATCAATGTCTAAAGTTCCAATTTTTCCACATTTTTACCAATACTTGCCGTCTTTTGATTTTTTTGATAATAACAAAGTGTAAGGTGATATCTCATAGTAGCTTTGATTTGTATTTCCCTGATGATTAGTGATATTGAACATCTTTTCATATACCTTTTAGCCATTTGTAAGTCTTCTTCGGAGAAATGTCTATTCAAGTTCTTTGTCCATATTTTAATCAGATTATCATTATTATTTTTTATTTTTGCTATTGAGTTGGAGTCCCTTATATATTTTGATATTAACCTCTAATCAGATATATGGTTTGCGAACATTTTCTCCCACTCTGTAGATTGCATTTCATTCTGTTAATTGTTTCCTTTGCTGTGGAGAAGATTTTCAGATTGATATAGTCTCATCTGTTGATTTTTTTGCTGTTATTATTTGTGTTTTTGGTGTCATATCCAAGAAATCATTGCCAGATCAATGTCATAAATTCTTCTCCAATGTATTCTAGGAGTCTCATAGTTTCAAGTTTTATGTTTAAGTTGTTGATCCATTTTGAGTTGATTTTTTTTTGTATGGTGTAAGATAGGGGTCGAATTTTATTCTTTTGCATGTAGATATCCAGTTTACCCAACAACATTTGTTGAAGAGACTATCCTTTCTTCATTGTATGGTCTTTGCACTCTTGTCTGAGATCAATTGATCATATCTGTGTGGGTGTATTTCTGGGCTTCCCATTCAGTTACATTAGTCTACATGTCTGTCTTTATGTCAATACCACACTGTTTGAATTACTGTAGCTTTGTTATATAGTTTGATATCAGGATGTGTGATGCCTCCAGCTTTGTTCTTCTTTCCCAAAAAAATTTTGTCTCTTTGAGGTCCTTTGTGGTTCCATAAGAATTTTAAGATTTTTTTTTTTTTTAATTTCCAAATGCATTGGAATTTTGCCACAGATTGCATTGAATCTGTAGAATGCTTTGAGAAGTATGGACATTTTAACAATGTTATGTCATTCAGTCTATAACATAAGATGTTTTACTGATTATTTGTGTGTTCTTTATTGCCTCACCAGTGTTTTATAATTTTCAGTGTATAAGTCTTTCACTTCCTCAATTAAGTTTATTCCCAAGTATTTTATTCTGTTTTATGCTGTTGCAAATGGGATTATTTTCTTAATTTCTCCTTCAGATTGATGTTAGTATACAGAAATGCAACTGATTTTTGTATGTTGTCTTGTATCTTGCAACTTTACTAAGTTAATTTATTAGTTCTAACAGTTTGTGTGTGTGTGTGTGTGTATGAATGTGTGTAGTTTTAAATTTTTTCTACGTTAAGATCATGTTATCTGCAAACAGATAATTTTACTTCTTCCCATCTTATTTTGATGCCTTTTATTACTTTTTCTTGCCTAACTGCTTTGGAACTCCCAGTACTATGTTGAATAGACATGTCAAGAGTGGGTATCCTTGCTTTGTTCCTGATTTTAGAGGAAAAATCTCTCAGCTTTTCAGCACTGAGTATAATGTTACCTGTGGGATTTTTATTATATGACCTTTATTATGTTAAGCTAATTTTCTCCATTTTCAGTTTGTTGAGAGTATTTATTATGAAATGATGTAGAGTTTTGCCAAATATTTTTTTTTCTGCATCTAATGAGATGATCATGTGACTGTTGTCCTTCTCTCTGCTGATGTAATGTGTCATAGTACTTGATTTTCATATATTGAACCACTATTGCATCCCAAGAATAAATCTCATATGGTTGAGGTGTGTAGTCCTCTTAATATACTGTTCAAGTTTGTTTGATAATATTTTATTGATGACTTTTGCATCTATCTTCATCAGGGATATTGGCCTGTAAGTTTTCTTTTCTTGCAGTGTCTTTGCCTTACTTTGGTATTAGGGTAGTGCTGGCCTCATAAAGTGAATTTGAAAGAGTTCCCTCCTGTTTAATTTTTGGAAAAGTTTGAGAAGGATTGGCATTAGTTATTCATTAAGTGTAAAATTTACCACTGAAGCCATCTGGACATGGGCTCTTCTTTGTTTGGAAGCTATTGATTACTGATTCAAACTCCTTACTAACTGTAGATATGTTTGGATATTCTATGCCTTCATGATTAGGTCCTGGTAGGTTGTATGTTTCTAGACATTTATCCATTTATTCTATGCTATCTAATTTTTAGCATATAATTGTTCATATTAGTCTCTAATGATTCTTTTAATTTTAGTGGAATCAATTGTAATGTCTCCTCATTCATTCTCTGTTATTTATGTGAATCTATTCTCTTCTCTTCTTAGTGAGCCTAGCTATTGTTTTGTCAATTTTGTTTATACTTAAAAAAAACAAAAAACAAAAAAAACTTTAGTTTTATTTTTTCTATTTTCTTTTCTATTCACTATTTCATTTATATCTGCTCTAATTTTATTTCCTTCCTTCTGTTAATCTTTTCTCTTAGTTTGCTCTCTTTTTCTAGCTCTTTGAGGTATAAAATTAAGTTGTTTATTTAGATGTTTATCACTATAAATTTTCCTTTTAGTACTACATTTGCTGTATCTTATATATTTTCATATGTTGTATTTTTGTTTTCATTGGTCTCAATATATTTTGTAAATTTTTTTTTGATTTTTTTTCTTTGACCATTTGGAGTGTGTTGGTTAATTCCCATATCTTTGTGAATTTTCCAGCTTTTCTTCAATTATTAATTTCTATTTTCATTCCATTATGGTAAGAAATAATACTAGGTATGATTTTAATCTTCTTAAATTTGTTAAGACTTGTTTTGTGGTCTTACATGTTATCCCTCCTGGAGAATGTTCCATGTGTGCTTGCTAAGAATGTATATTCAGGAGGAGTAAAGTCAGAAGCAGGGGGGAGTGAAGCAGTCCCTTTTTCTCTCTCTATCTACAACCAGTAAAACATCCCCAAATCAACAAAGTTGACTTTATCCAACACACCAGGACACTGGAGAAATCCACACACTTATACATCTAAAGGTGAGTGGATGGGCACACATAGAGGAGGTGGAACTGGTTTAACCACAAAGGCAGTGCCTGCCATCCTGGCCCTCTGGCCACAGCAGCTGAGCCTGCATCCCAGAGAACTTGTTAGCATCAGGGGAAGAGGCACATGCTATTATGGCTTCCTGGCTGCAACAGTACCTACAGCCACAGGTAACTTGGAAGAAGCAGCAGTGGGGCCTGGGATCCCAACTCTCCAACTACTGAGTTGACCACAACTCTGACCTACTGACCTCCCACCCACAGCAGAAGAACCCGTGGACACTGGACATGACATAGGTGCCTGTGTAACCCTGGCTCATCCCCGCCCCCACAGAGGCAGAGCTGGTGACAGGTGATCCCAGACATGGTAGAAGAGCCCACCATCCTGGTGCCACAGGCAGTAATGCTAGTGGCATTAATGGCAGCAAGGTACCAATGACCCCAGAGGCAAAAGAAGTAATAACAAGGGCATAGGGCAAAACTTCTCAGAGAGGTGGTGGAGGATGGAAAGTACAGACACTCAAATATAACTGGAGGCAGTTCAGAATCGAATACAAAAGTGTTTATTGCTTCAAATGCACTGGCAGAGGAACAACTCATCAAGAGCCATGAAGAACCACAGTAAAAATGTGCCATAAAAAGAAAATGACAGGGCTTCCCTGGTGGTGCAGTGGTTAAGAGTCTGCCTGCTGATGCAGGGGACATGGGTTCATGCCCCAGTCTGGGAAGATCCCACATGCGGCGGAGCAGCTAGGCCCGTGAGCCATGGCTGCTAAGCCTGCGCATCTGGAGCCTGTGCTCCACAACGGGAGAGGCCACAACAGTGAGAGGCCCGTGTACCAGAAAAAAAAAAAAAAAAAGAAAATGACAATTCTCCAGAAACCAAACTTCAAGTCATGAATATGGTGATCTAAATGATAGGAAATTCAAAATAGAATGAAGAAACTCAATGAGCTACAATAAAACTCAGAAAAGCAGTTGAATGAGATCAGGAATAAATATAATAAACAGAAGGAATATTTTACCAAAGAGACTGAAACTCTAAAAATGAACCAAACAAAAATTCTGGAGCTGTAGAACTCTGTACATGGAGTAAAGAAAGCATTAGAAAGTATTGTAAATAGAGCAGACCATATGAAGAGAGAATTAGTGAGGCTGAAAATTGAAATATAGAAAGGATACAAAGAATACAAAGGATAGAACAGGAAAGAGAAATAAGACATTAAAAACAATGAAAAACTTCTATGAGAACTATTTGACAGTTGTAGGAAGAACAAAAGTAGGGTAATGAGCATCCCAAAAGAAGAAGAGAGGGAGAATGGAGCAGAAAATTTACTTAAAGAAATAATAGCTGAGAACTTTTCAACCTTGGGAGAGGAACTGGATTGTAAAGTCCATGAAGCTAAGAGAACACTTAATTACCTCAACACAGAAAGACATTGTCTAAGACACCTGTATTAAAATTTTCAAAAGTCAATGACAAAGAAAAAAAAATTTAAAGGCAACCAGGGAAAAATGGATGGTAACCTACAAAGGAATCCCCATTACGCTATCAGCAGATGTCTCAGAAGAAACTCTAAAGTCCAGGGAGTTAACAGTCTCAAAATACTGAAAAATAAAAAATCTCACCAAGAATATTCTATCTGGCAAAGTTATCATTCAGATATGAAGAAGAAATAAAGACTTGCCCAGACAAGCAAAGGGAGTTCATTAACACTAAACCTGTCTTAAAAGAAATGTTGAAAAGAGCTCTTTTACCAGAAACAAAAAGGCAAAATTACACTAAACTTTGAGTAAGGTGATAAATAGACAGAATCAGAAAATTGTCACTTTTTATCAGAATAGGTTTTAAACACTTTATTATAGCATAAAGGTTAAAGGGGGGAAAGGTTAAAAAAAACAAAACAGCTATATCTACTAAGATTTGGTAACAAGTTCACAACATACAAGGGAGAGTTTGAGACCAAAAAAAAAAGAAAGAAAGAAAACACATAAAAGGGGAAGATAAAAAGGATGGAACCCATATATGTGAATGAAGATTAGAAGCTATCATCAGGAAAAAGGACTATTTTATTGATGAGAGGTTTTATAGAAACCTAATGGTAACCATAAAACATAAGTCTAGAGCAGAAACACAAAACAGAAAAAAGAGACAGCTACAAAAAATGTCATAGAAAACCACCAAACTAAAATGGCAGACAGACACACAAGAAAAAAGAAAGAGTGGAGATATACAGCAACCAGAAAGCAAATGGCAGTACTAAATCCTCATCTATCAATAATCATTCTAAATGTAAATGATTGAATTCACCAATCAAAAAACAGGGTGGATGGCTGGATTAAAAGCAAGACCCAATTATATGCTGCCTTGAGGAGACTCACCTCAGCTCTAAAGACAAACAGAGGCTCAAAGTGAGGGGATGGAAGATGATATTCTAAGAAAATGACAGCAAAAAGAAAGCAGGTGTAGTCATACTCATATTACACAAAATAGACATCAAGCCAAAAAAGCTAAAAAGATGGACACTACGTAGTGATAACAAAAAATATTACAAATAATAATAGAGTAAAGCTGCAGGGTACAAAATCAACATACAAAAATCTGCTGTGTTTCTATACACTAACAATGAGCTGGCAGAAACAGAAATTAAGACAACAATCCCATTTACAATCACAACATAAAGAATAAAATACCTAGGAATAATTTTAACCAAGGAGGCAAAAGACCTGTAGACCAAACTATAAAACACTGTTAAAGGAAATTGAAGAAGATAAAAATAAATGGGAAGACATTCCAAGTTCATGAATTGGAAGAATTAAAATGTCCATATTACCTAAAATAATTTGCAGATTTAATTTAATCCCTATCAAAATCCCAAGGACATTTTTCACAGAAACAGAATGGAATTCATACGGAAACACAAAAGACACTGAATAGCAAAAGCAATCCTGAGAAAAAGTATGAAGCCAGAGGTATCCCACTCCCTGATTGCAAACTACATAACAAAGGTATAGTAATCGAAACAGCATGGTATTGACTTAAAAACAGA
This sequence comes from Lipotes vexillifer, assembly GCF_000442215.2. Classification (NCBI taxonomy): domain Eukaryota; kingdom Metazoa; phylum Chordata; class Mammalia; order Artiodactyla; family Lipotidae; genus Lipotes; species Lipotes vexillifer. Next base: position 334,262 of record NW_006799777.1, read on the forward strand.
TACTTAGATCAATGAAACAGAATTAAGAGTCCAGGAATAAACTGATACATATATGGACAATTAACTTATAACAAAGAAGTAAAGAACATAAATGGAGAGAGGATAGTCTTTTCAATAAATGGTGTTGGGCTCAGGTGAGCAGGTAACACAAGGGAGTGCATACCAGGAAGTAGGGACCATTGGAAATAATGTCAGAAGCTGCCTAACACAGGTCCCAATACATAGTCTATTTTGGGTTTGGTGCTGGGCAAAAATTTTGAGCAATTTAAGAAAGACAAGGTGTAAAGAAGATAAACAAAATTGATAAACTTTTAGCCAGACTCATCAAGAAAAACAAGGAGAGGACTCAAACCAATAAAATTAGAAATGAAAAAGGAGAGGTTATAATGGACACCACAGAAATACAAAGCATCATAAGAGACTACTATAAGCAACTATATGCCAATAAAAGGGACAACCTGGAAGTAATGGACAAGTTCTTAGAAAGGTACAACCTTCCAAGACTGAACCAGAAAGGAATCAAAAATATGAACAGATGAATCACAAGTAATGAAATAGAAACTGTGATTAAAAATCTCCCAAAAAACAAAAGTCCAGGACCAGATGGCTTCACATGTGAATTCTATCAAACATTTAGAGAAGAGCTAACACCCATCCTTCTCAAACTCTTCCCAAAAATTGCAGAGGAAGGAACATTCCCAAACTCATTCTAAGAGGCTACCATCACCAATACCAAAACCTGGCAAAGATACTATGAAAAAATAAAATTACAGACCAATATCACTGATGAATATAGATGCAAAAATCCTCAACAAAACACTAGCAAACGGAATCCAACAACACATTAACAGGATCATAGACCATGATCAAGTGGGATTTATCCCAGGGATGCAAGGATTCTTCAATATATGCAAATCAATCAATGTGATACACCATATTAACAAATTGAAGAAAACCATATGATCATCTCAATAGATGCAGAAAAAGATTTTGACAAAATTCAACACCCATTTATATAAAAACTCTCAAGAATGTGGGCATAGAGAAACCTATCTCAACATAACAAAGGCCATATATGACAAACCCACAACCAACATCATTCTCAATGGTGAAAAACTGAAAACATTTCCTCAAAGATCAGGAACAAGACAAGGTTGTCCACTCTTGCCACTATTATTTGACATAGTCTTGGAAGTCCTAGCCATGGCAATCAGAGAAGAAAAATAAATAAAATGAATACAAATTGGAAAACAAGAAGTAAAACTGTCGGGCTTCCCTGGTAGTGCAGTGGTTGAGAGTCCGCCTGCAGATTCAGGGGACATGGGTTCGTGCCCTGGTCCGGGAAGAACCCACATGCTACGGAGTGGCTAGACCTATGAGCCATGGTCACTGAGCCTGTGCTTCTGGAGCCTGTGCTCCACAATGGGAGAGGCCACAACAGTGAGAGGCCCGTGTACCACAAAAAAAAAAAAGAAAAAAGAATTAAAACTGTCATTGTTTGCAGATGACATGATACTAGAGAATCCTAAAGATGCGCCCAGAAAACTACTAGAGCTAATCAATGAATTTGGTAAAGTTGCAGGATACAAAATTAATGCACAGAAATCTCTTGCATACCTATACACTAACAACGAAAGATCAGAAAGAGAAATCAAGGAAACAATCCCACACACCACTGCAACAAAAAATACCTAGGAATAAACCTACTTAAGGAGGTAAAAGACCTGTACTCAGAAAACTATAACACACTGATTAAAGAAATCAAAGAAGACACAGAGATGGAGAGATATATCATGTTCTTGGGTTGGAAGAATCAATATTGTGAAAATGACTATACTACCCAAAGCAATCTACAGATTCAATGCAATCCCTATCAAATTACTAATGGCATTTTTTACAGAACAAGAACAAAAAATCTTAAAAGTTTTATGGAGACACAAAAGACCCTGAATAGACAAAGCAGACTTGAGGGAAAAAATGGAGCGGTAGGAATTAGACTCGCTGACTTCAGACTATACTACAAAGCTACAGTAATCAGGACAATATTGTACTTGTACAAAACCAGAAATATAGATCAGTGCAACAGGACAGAAAGCTCAGAGATAAACCCATGCACCTATGGTCACCTAATCTATGACAAAGGAGGCAAGGATATACAATGGAGAAAAGACAGTCTCTTCAATAAGTGGTGCTGGGAAAACTGGACAGCTACATCTAAAAGAATGAAATTAGAATACTCCTTACCACCATACACAAAAATAAACTCAAAATGGATTAAAGACCTACATGTAAGACCAGACACTAAAACTCTGAGAGAAAAATATAGGAAGAACACTCTTTGACATAAATCACAGCAAGAATTTTTTTTGACCCACCTCCTAGAGTAATGGAAATAAAAACAAAAATAAACAAATTGGACCTAATGAAATTTAAAACTTTTGCTCAACAAAGGAAACTATAAACAAGATGAAAAGACAAACCCCCTGAATGGGAGAAAATATTTGCAAATGAAGCAACTGACAAAGGATTAATCTCCAAAATATACAAACAGCTCAAGTAGCTCAATATTAAAAAAACAAACAACCCAATTCAAAAATGGGCCAAAGACCTGAATAGACATTTCTCCAAAGAAGACATAGATGGCCAAGGGGCACATGAAAAGCTGCTCAACATCACAAATTATTAGAGAAATGAAAATCAAAACTACATTGAGGTATCACCTCACACCAGTTAGAATGGGCATCATCAGAAAATCTACAAATAACAAATGTTGGAGAGGGTGTGGAGAAAAGGGACCCCTCTTGCACTGTTGGTGAGAATGTAAATTGATGCAGCCACTATGAAGAATAGTATGGAGGTTCCTTAAAAATCTAAAAATAGAATTACCACATGACACAGCAATCCCACTACTGGGCATATACCCAGATAAAACCATAATTCAAAAAGACACATAAACCACAATGTTCATTGCAGCGCTATTTACAATAGCCAGGTCATGGAAGCAACCTAAATGCCCATCAACAGATGAATGGATAAAGAAGATATGGTACATGTATACCATGGAATATTATTCAGCCTTAAAAAGAAATGAAATTGGGTCATTTGTAGAGATGTGGATGGACACAGAGACTGTCATACAGAGTGAAGTAAGTCAGAAAGAGAAAAACAAATATCGTATATTAACACATATATGTGAAATCTAGAAAACTGCTACAGAAGAACCATTTTCAAGGCAGAAATAGAGACACAGAGGTAGAGAACAAACATATGGACACAAAGGGGGGAAGCAGAGGGGGCATGATGGTGGTGGGATGAATTGAGAAATTGGGATTGACATATATACACTAATATGTATAAAATACATAACTAATAAGAACCTGCTGTATTAAAAAAATAAAATAAAATTCCAAAAAAAAAAAAGAAAGAAAGAAAAGACAAGGTGCAATTCACGGGTGGTTTTCTCAGGATGCAAGGTGTTTTTCTACCAGTGGTATGTGATGTGTATGTTTAGCCATGAAGGGAGAAGTTGATGGTAGGCTGAATGTTTCACTTTCTCAATTCATTCTTCTTTTTTAGAGAAATTTTCTTATCCACTGTTCTCCATGAGTCCTGGCTTTGCCTCTAGGGGGGGTCTTCCTTGTCCATCGTTCTCCAAAAATACATATTAAGTGGGCATAATAGATTGAAACTTGAAGAGGGAGGGTGCAGATTTCAAAGGTCATTTCATCCTAGTATAGATGTAGCTCCAGAGATGTTTTGGGGTTTGAAGAATTATAGGCTTTTTGACAAAAACCATGGTTGTAATTTCTTTAATAATAAAATTCTCTAAAAAAAAATGGTACTGGGAAAAGTGGACAGCCACATGTAAAAAAATAAATCTAGACCAGTATATCTCACATCATACACAAAAAGAATTAAAAATGGATTAAGGACTTGAATGTGACCTGAAAGTATAAACTCCTAGAAGAAAACATAGGCAGTATGATTTTTGCTTTTGGTCCTAGCATTATCTTTCTATATAGGTGTCCTAGTAAATTTGACTACATGAAACTAAAAGCTTCTGCACAGCAAAGAAAACTGTCAACAGAATGAAAAGACAACCTATTAAATGGGAGAAATTTTGCACATCATATATCTAATAAGGAGTTAATATCCAAAATATGTAAAAACCCACACAACTCAACAACAGCAAAGCAAAGAATCCAATTTACAAATGAGCAGAGGAGCTGAAAAGACATTTTTCTAAAGAAACCATACAGATGGCTATCAGGCACATAAAAAGATGTTCACCATCACTAATTCTTAGGAAAATGCAAATGGAAACCACAGGAGATATCACCTCATGCCTGTTTGAATGGCCATTATCAAAAATGCAAGAAATAATAAGCATTGGCAAGAATGTGGAGAAAAGGGAATCCTCATACACTATTGATGGGAATGTAAATTGGTGTAGCCACTGTGCAAAACAGTATGGAGACTCCTCAAAAAATTTAAGACTAGAACTACCATACGATCCAGCTGTCTTACTTCTGGTTATTTATCCAAAATACAAAAACACTAATTCAAAAAAATATACACACCCCTATGTTCATTGCAACATTATTTACAATAGCCACAATATGAAAAAAAAAGAATTGCTCATCAGTGGATGAATGGATAAAGATGTGGCATACACACACACACACACACACACACACACACAATGGAATACTTCTAAGGCAGAGAAAAGATAAAATTTTGCCATTTACAACAACATGGATGGTCTTGAGGGGATTATGCTAAGTGAAATAAGACAGAGAAAGACACACACCATATTATTTCACTTACACATGGAATATTGCAGCTCTATTTACAATAGCCCGGAGATGGAAACAACCTAAGTGCCCATCGTCGGATGAATGGATAAAGAAGATGTGGCACATATATACAATGGAATATTACTCAGCCATAAAAAGAAACGAAATTGAGCTATTTGTAATGAGGTGGATAGATCTAGAGTCTGTCATACAGAGTGAAGTAAGTCAGAAAGAGAAGGACAAATACCGTATGCTAACACATATATATGGAATTTAAGAAAAAAAAAATGTTATGAAGAACCTAGGGGTAAAACAGGAATAAAGACAGAGACCTACTGGAGAACAGACTTGAGGATATGGGGAGGGGGAAGGGTGAGGTGTGATAGGGTGAGAGAGAGACATGGACATATATATACTAACAAACGTAAGGTAGATAGCCAGTGGGAAGCAGCCGCATGGCACAGGGAAACCGGCTCGGTTCTTTGTGGCTGTCTGGAGGGGTGGGATAGGGAGGGTGGGAGGGAGGGAGACAAAGAGGGAAGAGATATGGGAACATATATATATGTATAACTGACTCACTCTGTTATAAAGCAGAAACTAACACACCATTGTAAAGCAATTATACCCCAATAAAGATGTTAAAAAAAAAAAAAAAAAAGAAATCTATCTGGAGACATAAATGATCAAGATGTTTGTTTATTTAAAATACATAAATGTTTTCGGAAGGACTCTGGAAGACCATGAGCAAAGAACATGGTGAAATAATACTGGGTTAAGCAGGCCTAATGTTACTAAAATACCTTCCCTGAAGACACTAAGTTTTTACTGGGTCACCCTTAATAAAATGTAGAAATCACAGAGGATTACAGGAACTAATGCCAGCCCAATCCTCACAACATTTTGGGAAGTACTGGAGAGGAGACCTAGGAGAATGAATAGTACCCCTGACAGTTCTTCATTGTCTCTAATGAACTCTTTTGTATCCATGTACTTCCAGCTCGGTTCTTTGTGGCTGGCTGGAGGGGTGGGATAGGGAGGGTGGGAGGGAGGGAGACAAAGAGGGAAGAGATATGAGAACATATGTATATGTATAACTGATTCACTCTGTTATAAAGCAGAAACTAACACACCATTGTAAAGCAATTATACCCCAATAAAGATTTAAAAAAAAAACAAAAAAAAACCCCAAAAAAACAAAAACAAACAAAAAAACAAATAAATGAACAAACCAAAAAAAAAAAAAAAAAAAAACACACACATAGATACAGAGAATAAAGTAGTGGTTACCAGAGGAGAAGGGGGAGTGTAGAGGGTGAAGTGGATAAACACGATCTAGTGTATGGTGATGAATAAAAACTAAATTTTTGGTGGCGAGAACACTGTAGTGTATATAGAAGTAGAAGGTTGTATACATGAAACTTATATATGGTTAAAAACCAATGTTACCTCAATAAAAAATAAATAAAAAATATTTTTTAATTGTCTCAGTGGGGGTAAAAGAATGTATTCTGCTGCTGTTGGGTAGAATGTTCCATATATGTCTGTTAGTTCCACTTGGAATAGCATTGTTCAAGTCTGCTGTTTCCTTGTTTATTTACATCTGTTTATAGTTTTTAGTCATAATTGTTTAAAACTTTTGTCTTTTAACTTTTATACTATGGTTAAAGAGATTTATCCACCACCACCTTTACAGTATTAAAGTATACTGTGCATGTCAATATATTTCCCTTTACCAACAAGTTTTATACTTTTATATCCTTTTGTATTGCTGTTTAGAATCCTTTAATTTGAATTTGTAGAACTTTCTTTAACATCTCTTCAGCGTTTAGCAGTTTTGCTGGATATAGTATTCTTGCTTGGGTGTTTTTTTCTTCCAGCACATTGAATTTCATCCCATTGCATTTTGGCCTGTGATATTTCTGCTGAGAAATCTGCTTATAATCTATGGGGGTTCCCTTGTATATGAAAAATCACTTTTCTCTTGTTGTTTTCTCTCCTTGTCATTGACTTATGATAATTTAATTATGATGTATCTTGGCTTGGATTTTTTGGGGCCCATCTAATTTGCAGTCCACTGGGTTTCCTATATCTGGATATCCATTTCTTTCTCAGATATAGCAAGTTTTTAGTCATTATTCATTTGAATAAATTTTCTGACCACTTTTCTCTCTCTTCCTTCTGTGACTCCCATAATGTGTGTATTGGTTGGCTTCACATTTCCCATGTGTCACCTAAGCTTTCTTCACTCCTTTTTATTCCTTTTCCTATTGGCTTCTTTGGATAATTTCCAATGACTTGTCTTAGAGTTCACTGATACTTTTTTTCTGTTTTATCTATTCTGATGTTGAAAGTCTTTAGTAAATTTTTCAGTTCAATTATCATATTCTTCAGCTCCATGATTTCTGTTACTCTCTTGATTGAAATTCTCACTTAGTTCATGCATTGTTCTCCTAACCTCACTAAGCATCTTTATGATTGTTATTTTCAATTCTTGGTCAGTATATGGTATACCTTATTTTCATTAGAGTTATTTTCTAGAGATTTATCTTATTTCTTTGAAACATATTTTCTTGTTCCTTCATTTTTCTTGACTCTTTTTATTAGTATCTTCACAGTAGACAAATTGATCACCTCTCACAGTCTTCAAAGCCTAGACTTGTACAGGTGGAAAATCTCATGAATCAACCCATCCAGAGATTTCAGGGATCTCTCAAACTTTAGTGATAGTTCAAAATTCTGTCTTTGTTTTCAGTCACCCACATGTTATGTAGAGTTTTCTTGGTCTTCTCAATGCTCTGAGACAGGTGATACAGAAGCCTGTATCTTGGAAGCCCACAGAAAAATTAGGATCTTGCATGTATGTTGCAATCCTTCCCTTCCTTCCCATGGGAGAAGCTGAGAAATAGGATTTTCCTCCCAATTGCATGGTGCTATGTCAGGAGTAGGGTTTATGGAAAGAGAATATCATAAATATCCCTATTGTTTCAATGTGGCTCATTTTATTCTTGCATGGGATGCAGAGGTCTCAATTAGTTTTTGGATTCTTCACAAATTGAATCATTCTATGTACTGTTGTTGAATCAATGTCTGGGGGGGGTGATGAAGGTCCAGTGTTTTTTTACTCTGCCATATGCCTGCCATCACTACCCTGAATTTATTTTTATAACAACTATATGGAGTAAAAATTATCATTTGGTCTAGTTTACATCTGAGGTACCGAGAAATTAAGGAACTTGAGAACAGAATGAATTCTTTTAAGAGGGGAGAAATAAGATCATGTGTAAATGCACTTGAAAAAAAAAGCCAGTATAAGGAAAAATATTGAAAATACTGTAAAGGTTAACAATCATAAGAATATACTAAGAGAGGAGACAGATAAATACAGTGGAGTAGGAGGACACGGATCTCACCTCCCCACACAAACACATCAAAAATAGATCTACATGTGGTGTAATTCTCACTGAAAGCTAACTGAAGACTGGAAGAAAGACTTTTGTACAACAAAGGCTCTAAGAATGATCCCCATGGAATCAGGTAGAAAGGAAAGAGAAGTGATCAGGTCTGGACCTGTGCCCCTAAGAAGGGACACAGAAGTGGAGGGGGACTACATGGGCAGAGATCCTCCCTGGGGTTTGAGCCACATATTGGGTACCCCAGCAGTGGGGTCTGACATTGGGAAGATGAGAACCCACAGCTGGTTAGAAAAACAGTGGGTTAACAAGAGGCCTCTAAGAAATGTAGACTCTGATAATGAAGGTCATGCACACACTTGCTTACTCCTGGAACAAGATGGAGAAAGCATATTGAAACTGCAAGTGACTCTGGTCTGTTTCCTGTGACTGCTCTGGCACACTCCACAGCCTGAGTAGAGCACTGACTCTGGACACATTTGCTTTGTGAAGCAGCTACACACTAGGGAGAAGGCTGCAGCAGCTGAGGGGACTGATCAGTTGTGAAGGATGGAACATGACTGAACCCAGAATAGCATCTGAAAGGGGCAGGGACAGCCATTACTGCTGCTTACAGAGGCAGTGCCTCAGAAGTGGTCCAGGACTCTGACTGGGGCCAGGACCACTACAGCCCATATGCAGACCAATGCCAAGCACTGGCTCCAGCCCCTCTTGCTTTAGCACCACTTCCCTCACCAGTGAAGGTGCCAGTGCTGGGAGTGGGAAGAACAGACACTTAGAGCAAATGGAGTAATCTAACCCTCAGGAGTTCTGCCCCAGCAAGTTGGGGCCTGCCTCTGTCTTCAATAAGGTGGTGTTGGCCATTGAACAGAGGAGAAGCCCTTGCTCACACCTTGCTCTGACTCTAGCCCATCCATCTCCAGACCTATGTCCTACCAAGGTGATAGCTGCCAGCACATCCCGGAATGACATGATTCATGCTCACATCAGATCTAGCTTTCCACTGGGCATACACAGACAGTACAGGGATGCTCCCATACAAGGACACCACTTCAAGACAAGAACTGATAACTGTTTCACCTAATTTCCCAGAGACAGAGAAAGTTAAGCAAAATGAGAAGACAGAGGAATTTGTTTCAACTGAAAGAACAAGAGAAAACCCCTGGAAAAACAACTAATAATACAGAAATAAATACTTTACCACATGAAGTGTTCAAAGCAGTTGTAATGAGAATGTTAACTGAATTAGAGAAAATAATAGATTTTATTCTTTGAACATAGTGAAATTTTTAACAAGGAACTAGAAAATGTAAAAAAGAACTAGTCAGGGCCAAACAATGCAGTAACTGAAATGAAAAACATGCTAGAAGGAATCAACAGAAAACTAGGTGATACAGATCAATGCATAAGTGATCTGGAAGATAGAATGATGGAAACCATCCAATCAGAAAAGCAAAAAGAAAGACAAATTTAGAAAGTGACAACAGATTAAGGGATGTCTTGGACAGTACCAAGCATACCAGTGTTTGCATTATGAAATAGGAGAAGAGAGAGAGAAAACTGTCAAAAATATATTTGATGAGACTCTGGCTGAAAACTTGAAGAAGGAAACAGATATCTAGGTACAAGAAACACAGAAAGTCCCAAACAAGATGAATCCAAACAGACCCACACTGAGGCATATCATAATAAAAATGGCAAAAGTTAAAGATAAAGAGAGAATTCTAAAGGCAGCAACAGAAAAATAAATAAATAAATAAACCCACACAGTTATGGTCAACTAATCTATGATAAAAGAGGCAAGAATATACAACAGAGAAAATATAGTTTCTTCAATAAGTGGTGCTGAAAAAGCTGTACAGCTACATGCAAAGGAATGATATTAGAACATTTTCTCACACCATATAAAAAAATAAACTAAAAATGGATTACGGACCTAAATGTAAGACATGGAACTGTAAAATTCCTAGAAGAGAACATAAGCAGGACACTCTTTGACATAAACTGTAGCAATATATTTTTTGGATATGTCTCCTAAGGCAAAGGAAATAAAAGCCGAAATAAACAAATGGGAGCTAATTAAATGTAAGAGCTTTTGCACAGCAAAGGAAACCACTGACAAAATGAAATGGCAGCCTACAAAATGGGAGAAAACATTAGCAAATAATATGACTGATGAGGGGTTAATATCCAAAATATATAAACAGCTCAAACTACTCAATATTAAAAAATCTAACAACTCTATTAAAGAGTGGGCAGAAGTCATGAATACAGATTTTTCCAAAGAATATACATATAAATGGACAACAGGAACATGGAAAGATGCTCAAAATCGCTAATTATCAGAGAAATGCAAATCAAAACCACAATGATATACCATCTCACACCTGTCAGAACGACTATCATCAAAATACTTACAAAAACCAAATGTTGGCAAGAATGTGGAGACAAGGGAACCCTAGTACACTGTTGGTAGAAATGTAAATTGGTGCAGTCACTATAGAAAACAGTATAAAGGTTCCTCAAAAAACTAAAAATAGAACTACCATATGATCCAGCATTTTTGCTCCTGAGTATATATTTGAGAAAATGAAAATGCTAATTTGAAAAGACACATGCAACCCAATGTTCATAGCAGCATTATTTACAATATCCAAGATATGGAAACAAGGTTAAGTGTCCATCAACAGTTAAAGAAGGTGTGGTATATATATATCTATATATAGATATAGATATGTTCACACACACAGTGGAATATTAGTCATAAAAATGAATGAAATTCTGTCATTTGCAACAATATGAATGGACCTAGATTATATTATGCTAAGTGAAATAACTCAGGCAAAGACAAATACTGTATGTTATCGCTTATATGTGGGATCCAAAAAAACAAAACAAATAAATGAATGCAACAAAACAGAAACAAATTCACAGATATAGAGAACTAGTTGTTACCAGTGGGGAGAAAGAAGTGGGGAGGAGCAAGATAGGGGTATGAGATTAAGAGATACAAATTATTATGTTTAAAATAAGTAAACAACAATGATACATTGTACAGGACAGGGAAATACAGCCATTATTTTATAATAACTTTAAATTATAATGTATAAAAATATTAAATTACTCTGTTATATACCTGAAACTAATACAATATTGCAAATCTACCCTACTTTAATTAAAAAAGAAGAGGGAATACACTAAGAAAACAAAAGGGGATAAAATGCAGAATGAAGGTAGATTTGCATTAGTGATAAAGATACCTTTTCTTGTTCTAAAATGATGTTAGGAAAAAGGACATGTAGGGTGGTTGGAGGTTTTTAGGTTGGTATTCAGGAATGAAGTCATTTTATTTGTCCAGTAGTTTCAATTATTTCTGTAAAGTAGCATCTGACATGGCCTGCTGAAGCAGGAGATGAAGGTTTGAAGAGAGTAGTGAGAGTTAGAATTAGCCATTATGAAGACATAAGCAGGCTAGTGACAGCATCAAGAGCCTAAGTAAGATTAAGGATGATACCTTTATAGTGGGACCATTTTGTAGAATTCTCTTCTTTCCTCAGTATTGCTAAGCAGCTTGAGAAGAGGCACACAGACATTGGAGGATTAAATTCAGTAAGGACTTGAAGAGTTGGTATAATGAAAGAACACTGTGGCAACAAACTTAAAGATATGAGACAGAGTGACTAAAGTAGGGGACCGTATACTCTAGTTCATAAAACGTAAGAGATGAAGACAGAGGTCTTAATACAAAGGAATAAATTAGAGATCATGGATGAGGTAATTTTGATGTGGTTGAAGACTGAATGGGCTTGCAAATAATGTAGTAAGATATTTGTAAAGATGGGAAGTCACAGTCAAAAAGTGTTATAATTGATTTTACTATTTCAAGTGCAACATAATTCCACATATGGATATATATATATATGTATATATATATGTATGTGCATATATAAACAATAAACTTTGTCTCCTATTTTATACTCTACCTTGCTCTCACCTTCATTTACTTATTTATTATTTTTAAAAAAATTTTGGCCATGCCACGTGGGATCTTAGTTCCTCAACCAGGATCGAACTTGTGCCCCCTGCAGTGGAAGCATGGAGTCTTAACCACTGGAACACCAGGGAAGTCCTGAACTCTCACCTTCTACTGCAATTTTCTAGTTTCTGCCAGAAAACCTGATTTGTTTCCTAGAATCCCTCCCAAATTCGATGTTTATAGTTTGGAACATTGCAAAGCCTGCTTCTCTGGATTTATATTATAATGTACTGCCTTAAAAACTTTGTATGTGCTTTGTAGAAAGTGGATATGTTGGATTAAAATTTACATGGGAAAAGGGTCTGCTGTACAGAGAGACCACAGTTTGTAATCATCTGCTCTACTTAAAATTTTTATCTTAGTTTCATCTGCACAGAATTTTATAAAAGTACATAGCTTTTAAAAATATTGCAAAGCAATATGTATTTTATTAAAACAAAAGGTTGGATAAAATTTTAAGAAATGTATTCTGTTATCAAAATAATGAAACTGCAGCTGGAAGTCGACCAAAAATTTCATTCATTAAAAATTCATATTTGTAGATTAAAGTGAGAAATAAACATCATTCTTTTATATTGATTATACCTATACTCAAGGACTATGTAGGGATCATATAAAAAAATATTTCTCCTTTAGTAAAGGTATGTGTAAACTTCTTCCCCTTAAATGTGGGCAGGAATAAGAAAACATTCAGTACTTAAAAATAGACATTCAGAGACAAATTAATATCATCCTAAGTTTTCATGACAAATTTATGCAAGAATTCTATTTTGGTTCAATAGTGCTGGTATACATTGGCAGATAGTCCTTTCTTAATACTCTTAAAACTTTCGTTTTTGATAAACATATAATCATAATAAATCTATAGGATTAGACTTATCCTTGTGAAAGTTTCCCAGTAATGGTTATTCCAAGTAGTACATTGCTTACAAAGAGGAAGCCTAAAGCTACTTAATATATTTTCCTTGCTAATTAAATTTACAATGCTACAAGAAACATTAATGCCTTTTTTCTCTAGAACATTTCAAGTTGTTTTTATTTATAACCCTGCCATTTTGAGTCATTTTCTGTTTTGTCTAGTGTTAAGGTTAAAATTGAAGTTGATAATAATACTGAAAATAATCCAGAGTTAAATAAAATATAATTCCTTAATATATTAAAACTAAATCCACATTAATACAACTGAACGCCATAGCTGAAAAGTAGCATTTAGAACATTCAAATAGATAACCTGATTTGCTGTATCTGATGATATCACTATGGTAACATTTTCAGAATGACTGCCCTCTCAGAATCTTCATGGGGCAAATATACCAAAATAAAGGTTTATCCTTACTCTCCTCCATCACCCAGGTTCCCAAAATATTTTTCAAGTTGAACTGAGTATATAGTTAGGTGCACCAGAACTTATGAAGTTCTGAAGTGTATAGTTCATATGTTGAGGTGTATAGTTCATATGTTCATGGTTGACACTATAAATTCTGTCAGTAAAGGAGGAAAATAAAATCTCTTGTCTCTTGTGTATCTTTACATCAAAAAGTTAGAGACACATTAAGGTTGCTGCTAGGAATCACAAGAGTTTTATGTAAAGCTAGTGTCTATACACTATGCAGTGGAAAGTACTGTAGCTAATTTGTACTGGGATGGGGATTCTAGACCCAGCTTTGTGATTTCAAGGGAGACTCTTGCAGGTATTTAATTCTATCTAAGCCTTAATTTGTGAAAAGAATGTGTTTGGGAAGCGTGGTTTTCCTGACTCTTGATTCATCTATGATTCTTGGACTATAAAACTATATAGCTATTACTAAATGACCTTTTACTTTGTTCTCAGATTTTTATTTGGTATATAATTTAATTTCACAGAAGCCTAAGAAATATTCTTTATTTTCTCTGTTTTATAGGTAAGTAAACTGTAAAAGACACTAAATAATCTTCTAGCTAGGAAAAAGAAAAAAAAAAGTTAACTCTGAAGCCATTATTCTCATTCATGTTCAATAAACATATTCACGAACATGACTCCTTTGGCTCTTTAGGGTATATAGTGAGAAGAGATGGAGAGAAGTGGACAGAATATGTGGCATACTTGAATATTTGTACACAGTAGACTATACAAATCTATGGCATAGCTTAATCTCTCAGGTGGTTAAGATGCTATGCTAGTGATACTCCATGCTAATGAGAAAGCTATGACTTTCATCTACATTTAATATAGTAAATTCTGTTCTCTACTACAGTTGAATTTTTTTACCATTAGGTGGTTAGTGCAAAAGTATATCAAGCATGACAATTTGACTGCACTGGTAAAAATGAATTCTATCTATTTCTGCCTATCCTCACATATATCATGAATCCAAAACGTAGCACACTATAGTTCCAAGTACAATCCAGAGCAGTTTATGAAGGTTAACATGTATTCAGCTTACATGTTAACTAGTATTCAGTGTATTTATGGAACACAATGTTCTGAATGAATTTCCATTCAAATAAAGTACAGAACAAGCCTTAAGATTCTAATTTTTCAAATATAGGACATAAGCAGATATTGAGCAATTTATTAACAGACAATATTATTTTGCTATAAAGATAGAATGAAAGTGCTGTAAAGATTTATTCCCAATTTTTACATGTTTAAAATTTATATTTTTTATTAAAGACATTTTTTAAACTGAATAAATCCCACAAAAGCCAAGGGGGCACAAAAGGCTATTTCATATAAGGAGTAGATTACACCATAGTCTGTATCAGCTATGGAGGAACAGAGTCTCAAATTTGCCCTTCAGTGTCATTTTTCTTGAGTTATATTTCTATCTGCATTGCACTTGCACATTTTATAATTGAATTACCCTACAGATTTCAGAATCACTGAGGACCTTTTTAAGCAGAGAAGTTTCTAGCCCATATTGTAATTAAAACTAGAATATAGGGCTTCCCTGGTGGTGCAGTGGTTGAGAGGCTGCTTGCTGATGCAGGGGACATGGGTTCATGCCCTGGTCCGGGAAGATCCCACATGCTGAGGAGTGGCTGGGACCGTGAGCCATGGCCTCTGAGCCTGTGCGTCTGGAGCCTGTGCTCCGCAACGGGAGAGGCCACAACAGGGAGAGGCCCGCGTACCACAAAAAAACAAAACAAAACAAAACAAAACTAGAATATAGCTGAAGCTATTTTGCTTAACCATTTTTTCTATATCCATATCATATGGATTTTATAGCAATAGTTATTACGCCATTAAAATTAATGGTGGAGCAGTATTTATCATATATATATTTTTTTTCCTAAATACTTGACACTTGATATTTATATTTTGCAAATTTTGTGGCCTTTTGGAATTCTTTAAGATCAGTATGTCAAATTTGATGCTTAAATAATCATATAAAATATTTTAAATATTAACAGCAGCAGTAAAATCTCACCCTTGACTTAAAATGCAAAATCAGCTTTAAAGAAATAGTCTTTAAACTCATGGGGAAAGTAGAAGGGTTTTGACCTGAAAGAATATTTGGGAAAGACAAAACTGACAAAAAATTCCCAGTATTTTGTATGTATAGAAATGTTTTTATAGGTTCAGAATATCTTTAGATTTCTAATGTACATGTCAATGTATATTATAAGCAGAAAGCCAGAGAGTGGATTTTATATGGTCTATTTTCATTTGAAACCATGAAAACCTGAACGGTAGTAGAGTGTGAGGTTTATAGAACATTGGCATTCCTAGTCTAAGAAAATCTTGAGAAATGGACTGTGTGTTGGATGGTATTTCAGAAAGAAACAAAACATTAAACTATAGGCAAATGTTTCATAAAATAAACAATGTTTCACAAATATTCCAGAGAACTAGGGTGAAAGAGGGAATTAACATGTAATTTACAAGCCTTTGCTGTTGAGTCTCTCAGTGAAATCTAATAGCAGTTTTATGAGGTTGATATTGTTATTCCTACTCTACAGATTTTGAATATGAGATTTGATCTAGAAGATAACTCATCTGATGTCATATAGCTGGTAAATGTTTCGGTCAATCGATATTTGAAATTAGGTATCTCAAACTACCAAGGCTTTGTTCTTGTCTTATCACTTGGCACTAAAAATACACCTTATTAAACTATAGAAATGTTACAGGTTCCCATGAATTTAATCTGGCAGATTTCTTTTTGAGGATTATAGGATTACATTATAAAATTACTTTTGCTTTGTGCTTCTCCTATTTCAAATTGTTTCTGAGGAAGGTTCACTCAAAGAACCATTTTATTATCTTTCTACTGCCAGAATTTATACAATATGTTTTTCTAATAAAGTCAGGTAAAATATGCTATATCTCACATGCTTTATTTCTGCCTTCTTTGTTAGATAAAGATGGTTAGGGTGCCATTATTTTTGACCTTCTAGTTACTTCTTGCCAAAAAACTAAAAATGACTGAAGAGAAAATAGCTGAAAACTAGAAAAAATATAGGAGAACACTGATCTCAAAATTTGGGACATCAGGCTGTGAAGGACAATGATCCCTGAAATAAGTTAAATATGCACGTTGAGCCACACAACTGATTCAGTTTGCTCCCTGAACAAAGTTTCCAGGTAGTAGAGACTCAGGCAAAGACCAGCTGTCTTCCTGAGTTGAAGAGACATATTTGGGAACCTAGGGAGCTAAGGCAGCTAGAGTTCACAGTACTCAAAGGAAGAGAGTCACATAGAGAGAGAATGTTAGAGATCTATAGATGATTCCCTTTGATTATTCAGTTTAGAATGAATCAGTATATGCATTTGAGAAAAATACTTAAAAATGGAAAAAGACATCCTGAATGGACTGGAAGAAACAGTATTCAGAATTTGCCCAGGCCAGAAATACTTCCTACCCTAATAGCCTTAGTGGAGAATCTCAAAATTCACGAGTCATTATCTAGAGTATTATGGAAAGTTTTCCTCAGTGGTAGGGAAAAATTAACCCTCAACTCAATGGCACTCAGGTCTTGTCTAAAAAAGTGTAAAAGAAAAACTTGATCAATTTATTTTTTCCAAGTAA
Organism: Lipotes vexillifer; assembly: GCF_000442215.2. Lineage (NCBI taxonomy): Eukaryota > Metazoa > Chordata > Mammalia > Artiodactyla > Lipotidae > Lipotes > Lipotes vexillifer. The sequence continues at coordinate 351,516 of NW_006799777.1, forward strand.
CTTAACCATATCTCAGAACAAAGGTTAAGAATACAAAACTACCCAACATCCAACAATATAAAGTTCAAATATCTAACATCAAACAAAAAAGTGCCAGATGTGCAAAGAATCAGGAAAATATAACTCATAATGAGGAGGAAAAATAAACCAATCAACTGAAACTGACATGCAAAAAAGACACATATGATAGAACTAATAGACAAGAACATTAAAACAGCTATTGCAACTACATTACATATGTTCAAAAAACTAGAGGAAATATTTAACATGTTATTTATAGAAAAATAAAGTCTAATGTACATACAAAGACTTGTAAACAAATGTTTATAGAAATTTTATTGGCAACAGTTAAAACTTGGAAGCAACCCAAATGTCCATCAATGGGTGAATATATGAACACATTATGGTATTGTCATTAAATGAATACTACTTAGCAATATAAATGAATGAAATATTTACACATCTAACAACTTATATGAATCTCAAGATAATTACAGCCATACCTCAGAGATATTGTGGGGTCAATTCCAGACTACCACAGTAAAACAAATATTGCAATAAAGCCAGTCATGAAAAGTTTTTGGTTCCCGAGTGCATATAAAAGTTATGTTTACAATATACTGTGGTTTATTAACTGTGCAAGAACACTGTATCCAAAAAACAATATACATACTTTAATTTAAAAAAAATTTATTGGTGAGCGGAAGCAAGAAGAACTACAATCCTGCAGCCTGTGGAACAAAAACCACATTCATAGAAAGATAGACAAGATGAAAAGGCAGAGGGCTATGTACCAGATGAAGGAACAAGATAAAACCCCAGAAAAAAAAAAAAAAAAAAAACTGAATGAAGTGGGGATAGGCAACCTTCCAGAAAAATATTTCAGAATAATGATAGTGAAGACAATCCAGGACGTTGGAAAAAGAATGGGGGCAAAGATTGAGAAGATGCAAGCAATGTTTAACAAAGACCTAGAAAAACTAAAGAATAAACAAACAGAGATGAACAATACAATAACTGAAATGAAAACAACACTAGAAGGAATCAATAGCAGAATAACTGAGGCAGAAGAAAAGATAACTGACCCAGAAGACAGAATGGTGGAATTCACTACTGTGGAACAGAATATAGAAAAAAGGATGAAAAGAAATGAAGACAGCATAAGAGACCACTGGGATAACATTAAATGCAACAACATTCACATTATAGGGGTCCAAGAAGGAGAAGAGAGAAGGAAAGGACCAGAGAAAATATTTGAAGACATTATGGTCGAAAACTTCCCTAACATGGGAAAGGAAATAGCCACCCAAATCTACAAAGCACAGAGAGTCCCATACAGCAAAAACCCAAGGAAAGCCACACTGAGGTACACAGTAATCAAATTGGAACTATTAAAGACAAAGAAAAATTATTAAAAGCAGCAAGGGAAAAACAACAAATAACATACAAGGGAAATCCCATAAGGTTAACAGCAGATTTCTCAGCAGAAACTGTACAAGCCAGAAGGGAGTGGCATGATATACGTAAAGTGATGAAAGGAAAGAAACTACAACCAAGATTACTCTACCCAGCAATGATCTCATTCAGATTTGATGGAGAAAACAAAAGCTTTACAGACAAGCAAAAGCTAAGGGAATTCAGCACCACCAAACCAGCTCTACAACAAATGCTAAAGGAACTTCTTTAAGTGGGAAACAGAAGAGAAGAAAAGGACCTATAAAAACAAACCCAAAACAATTAAGAAAATGGAAATAGGAACACACATAAGGATAATTACCTTAAATGTGAATGGATTAAATGCTCCCACCAAAACACACAGGCTTGCTTAACGGATACAAAAACAAGACCCATATATATTCTGTTTACAAGAGACCAACTTGAGACCTAGGAACACATTCAGACTGAAAGTGAGGGGACGGAAAAAGATATTCAATGCAAATGGAAAGCAAAAGAAAGCTGGAGTAGCAATACTTATATCAGAAATATAGACTTTAAAATAAAGAATGTTACAAGAGACAAGGAAGGACACTACATAATGATCAAGGGATCAATACAAGAAGATATAACAATTATAAATATATATGAACCCAACATACGAGCACATCAATACAAAAGAAAACTGCTAACAGCTATAAAAGAGTAAATTGACAGTAACACAATAATAGTGGGGGACTTTAACACCTTGCTTCCACCAATGGACAAATCATCCAAAATGAAAATAAATAAGGAAACACAAGCTTTAAATGATACACTAAACAAGATGGACTTAATTGATATTTATAGGACATTCCATCCAAAAACAACAGAATACACATTTTTCTCAAGTGCTCATGGAACATTCTCTAGAATAGATCATATTTTGGGTCACAAATGAAGCCTTGGTAAATTTAAGAAAATTGAAATCATATCAAGTATCTTTTCTGAACAGAATGCTATGGGACTAGATATAAATTCCAGGAAAAGATCTGTAAAAAACACAAACACGTGGAGGCTAAACAATACACTACTTAATAACCAAGTGATCACTGAAGAAATAAAAAAGGAAATAAAAAAATACCTAGAGACAAATGACAATGGAGACACGATGACCCAAAACCTGTGAGATGCAGCAAAAGCAGTTCTACGAGGGAAGTTTATAGCAATACAATCCTACCTTAAAGAACAGGAAACAACTCGAATAAACAACCGAACCTTGCACCTAAAGCAATTAGAGAAAGAAGAAGAATAAAACCCCAAAGTTAGCTGAAGGAAAGAAATCATAAAAATGAGATCAGAAATAAATGAAAAAGAAATGAAGGAAACGATAGCAAAGATCAATAAAACTAAAAGCTGGTTCTTTGAGAAGATAAACAAAATTGATAAACCATTAGCCAGACTCATCAAGAAAAAAAGGGAGAAGACTCAAATCAATAGAATTAGAAATGAAAAAGGAGAAGTAACAACTGGCACTGCAGAAATAAAAAAGATCATGAGAGATTACTACAAGCAACTCTATGCCAATAAAATGGACAACATGGAAGAAATGGACAAATTTTTAGAAATGCAAAACCTGACAAGACTGAATCAGGAAGAAATAGAAAATATGAACAGACCAATCATAAGCACTGAAATTGAAACTGTGATTAAAAATCTTCCAACAAACAAAAGCCCAGGACCAGATGGCTCCACAGGTGAATTCTATCAAACATTTAGAGAAGAGCTAAAACCCTTCCTTCTCAAACTCTTGCAAAATATAGCAGAGGGAGGAACACTCCCAAAATCATTCTACAAGGCCACCATTACCTTGATACCAAAACCAGACAAGGAGGTCACAAAGAAAGAAAACTACAGGCCAATATCACTGATGAACATAGATGCAAAAATCCTCAACAAAATACTAGCAAAGAGAATCCAACAGCACATTAAAAGGATCTTACAGCATGATCAAGTGGGGTTTATTCCAGGAATGCAAGGATTCCTCAATATATGTAAATCAATCAATGTGATAAACCATATTAACAAATTGAAGATGAAAAACCATATGATCACATCAATAGATGCAGAGAAAGCTTTCAACAAAATTCAATTCCCATTTATGATAAAAACCCTGCAGAGGGTAGGCACAGAGGGAACTTTCCTAAACATAATAAAGGTCATATATGACAAACCCACAGCAAATATCGTCCTCAATGGTAAAAACCTGAAAGCATTTCCACTAAGATCAGGAAAAAGACAAGGGTGCCCACTCTCACCACTATTATTCAACATAGTTTTGGAAGTTTTAGCCACAGCAATCAGAGAAGAAAAGGAAATAAAAGGAATCCAAATTGGAAAAGAAGAAATAAAGCTGTCACTGTTTGCAGATGACATAATGCTATACATAGAAAAATCCTAAAGATGCTACCAGAAAACTACTAGAGCTAATCAATGAATTTGGTAAAGTAGAAGGATACAAAATTAATGCACAGATATCTCTGGCATTCCTATACACTAATGATGAAAACTCTGAAAGTGAATTCAAGAAAACACTCCCATCTACCATTGCAACAAAAAGAATAAAATATCTAGGAATAAACCTACCTAAGGAGACAAAAGACCTGTATGCAGAAAATTATAAGACACTGATGAAAGAAATTAAAGATGATACAAATAGATGGAGAGATATACCATGTTCTTGGATTGGAAGAATCAACATTGTGAAAATGACTCTACTACCCAAAGCAATCTACAGATTCAATGCAATCCCTATCAAACTACCACTGGCATTTTTCACAGAACTAGAACAAAAAATTTCACAATTTGTATGGAAACACAAAAGACCACGAATAGCCAAAGCAATCTTGAGAATGAAAAATGGAGCTGGAAGAATCAGGATCCCTGACTTCAGACTATACTACAAAGCTACAGTAATCAAGACAGTATGGTACTGACACAAAAACAGAAAGATAGATCAATGGAATAGGATAGAAAGCCCAGAGATAAACCCACACACATATGGTCACCTTATCTTTAGTAAAGGAGGCCGGAATGTACAGTGGAGAAAGGACAGCCTCTTCAATAAGTGGTGCTGGGAAAACTGGACAAGTACATGTAAAAGAATGAGATTAGATCACTCCCTAACACCTTACACAAAAATAAGCTCAAAATGGATTAAAGACCTAAATGTAAGACCAGAAACTATCAAACTCTTAGAGGAAAACATAGGCAGAACACTCTATGACATAAATCACAGCAAGATCCTTTTGACCCACCTCTTAGAGAAATGGAAATAAAAACAAAACTAAACAAATGGGACCTAAAGAAACTTCAAAGCTTGTGCACAACAAAGGAAACCATAAACAAGACAAAAAGGCAGCCCTCAGAATGGGAAAAAATATTTGCAAATGAAGCAACTGACAAAGGATTAATCTCCAAAATTTACAAGCAGCTCATGCAGCTCACTAACAAAAAAACAAACAACCCAATCCAAAAATGGGCAGAAGACCTAAATAGACATTTCTCCAAAGAAGATATACAGACTGCCATGAAAGAATGCTCAACATCATTAATCATTAGAGAAATGCAAATCAAAACTACAATGAGATATCATCTCACACCAGTCAGAATGGCCATCATCAAAAAATCTAGAAACAATCAATGCTGGAGAGAGTGTGGAGAAAAGGGAACACTCTTGCACTGCTGGTGGGAATGTGAATTTGTACAGGCACTATGGAGAACAGTATGGATGTTCCTTAAAAAACTGCAAATAGAACTACCATATGACACAGCAATCCCACTACTGGGCGTATACCCTGAGAAAACCAGAATTCAAAAAGAGTCATGTACCCAAATGTTCATTGCAGCTCTATTTACAATAGCCCAGAGATAGAAACAACCTAAGTGTCCATGATCAGATGAATGGATAAAGAAGACGTGGCACATATATACATTGGAATATTACTCAGCCATAAAAATAAATGAAATTGAGCCATTTGTAATGAGGTGGATAGATCTACAGTCTGTCATACAGAGTGAAGTAAGTCAGAAAGAGACAGACAAATACCGTATGCTAACACGTATATATGGAATTTAAGAAAAAAAATATCAGGAAAAACCTATGGGTAAGACAGGAATAAAGACACAGACCTACTAGAGAGTGGACTTGAGGAGATGGGGAGGGGGAAGGGTAAGCTGTGACAAAGAGAAAGAGTGGCATGGACATATATACACTACCAAACGTAAGGTAGATAGCTAGTGGGAAGCAGCCGCATAGAACAGGGACATCAGCTCGGTGCTTTGTGACCACCTAGAGGGGTGGGATAGGGAGGGTGGGAGGGAGGGAGACGCAAGAGGGAAGAGATATGGGAACATATGTATATGTATAACTGATTCACTTTGTTATAAAGCAGAAACTAACACACCATTGTAAAGCAATTATACTCTAATAAAGATGTAAAAAAAAAAAAACCAAAATACATGAATATTTATCCTTTCCCTTTTACTCTTTTAATCCCCAAATGAAAACAAAACAAAACTTAATGGGGTAATCATCTTATGTATAATCTCTTTAGATATCATTCTTTATGTTTCTTCTATTTTCTGTTATTGTGACACAGACTCAGTAACAACCAGAGAGTTAAGAAATGATGAAGCAATGGGAGGAGGGATTCTCATGTACTAGCTTCCTTTTTATTCAATCCCCTCTTTAAAAATCTGTTTGTATGTGGAATCTCATAGATGACATGATTGGAAGTAACTAATATTGTTGATGCTAGCATAACTATTGTTGACTTAATAAGGTAAAAATATGCAGTCAACAACCATTTTTCTAACAGCTTTGCAATGTTACAGGGGAGATATTCTGTTTATTAACTCAGATTTTTAAAATTAAATTGCATATAAGTGAAGGAAGGATATGCTATCATTAAGGTTCTGATTGACTTGATCACTAAGTTAAGACTTAACATATACCACTTTAGCCTTAGTTACCCTAATCCGGGGATCCCCGACCCCCAGGCCATGGACCAGTACCAGTCTGTGGCCTGTTAGGAACCCGGCCGCACAGTAGGAGGTGAGCTGCTAGTGAGTGAACAAAGCTTCATCTGTATTTACAGCCACTCCCCATCGCTCACATTACTGCCTGAGCTCCACCTCCTGTCAGCATTATGGTGAGTTGTATAATTATTTCATTATATATTACAATGTAATAATGATAGAAATAAAATGCACAATAAATGTAATGTGTTTGAATCATCCCGAAACCATCCCCCACCCCATCCATGAAAAAATTGTCTTCAACGAAACTGTTCCCTGGTGCCAGAAAGGTTGGGGACTGCTGCTTTAATTCATCACATCTAAGATACCTCTGATTGTAAGACACACCATTATTTTAAGAATAACTAAGAAAGAAAACATTGCCGATTAAACACAACACACCATCAATTGTAATATATATCTGGATTTCATAGATGTAAATTTTTTTTTTAAATGTGTACTTTGGAGTGTATATATCTATGCTTTCTTTCAATGCAATGTGGCTAAATGTAATGGGATTATACAAAGGTGGAGACAGGAAGATGTTCTTCCCCTTTGTTTCTGTGTAGGAAACCCTGTTGTGTGTTCTTTCAGAAATGTTGAGAAGGCTACATTTCTCTGTAGGGATGTATAAAGCAAGTGACCTGATTTCATAATGTATCTTCCTTTGAAAAATATGGCCATAAATAAGACATTCTAAAAGTTGTAACCAGATTGATTCGATCCCCAAAAGAAAAGTAGGGAATAGAAGTGGTCAAAAGTACTTTTCATTTGCTTTTCTACTATGAAACAGCAGCTGACACATGTCCCCTTTGAGTATCATTTTTGCATCTGTTGGCTATCAGTTAAAATTATTCTTCAGTCTACAAAATATTATTATAAAGATTTGACATGAAAACTATTCTGTACCACATAGCTACCAACAAAAACAGTGACAGGAGCAGAAGGTGGATGCTGCTATATTACATTACAAAAAACTGAATAAAGAAAAATCATGATGACAGATGTTTAGTTTTCTTAACATTTTCTATCTTGAGATATTCTTTCTGTGGATTTAACCATTTATTCACATACAGATACATACATACCCACACTTACATATTTCACTTGTACAGCCAATGCAAATTGCTTAATTGCAGCAAATGCTACAATGTGCATGTGACTCTACCATTGAAGATCAAGTACACAGCCAGGGACAATGAATGCAAAAAGTACCAAATCAAAAGAGAATTAGGGCTTCCCTGGTGGCGCAGTGGTAGAGAGTCTGCCTGCCGATGCAGGGGACACATGTTCGTGCCCCGGTCTGGGAAGATCCCACATGCCGCGGAGAGGCTAGGCCCGTGAGCCATGGCTGCTGAGCCTGCGCGTCTGGAGCCTGCGCTCCGTAATGGGAGAGGCCACAACAGTGAGAGGCCCGCGTACCGCAAAAAAAAAAAAAAAAAAAGAATCCCACAATCAAAAAGAGAATTAGGCCCTCTACTGTCATCTGAAATAGAAAATGCTTAGATATAATGGAGAATCAAAAATTATCTAAGGCAACAAAGCATGAGCTATAAGACAATTCAGAACCACTTTGATTATACATTATGCATGTAGATATATTTCATTTAATTGCATATTTTTAAGAATACTATTATATTTGCAGCATAGAAGTAAAGAATATGAAGTTGTAATGTTTTAACTTCACAGTAAATTTTTTTACAGTAAATATTATTGCAAGGGTAAATAAAAGCTTAGCTAATGTTACCTGTACAGTAAAGGCATAGGAGATGGTTTTGAAAAATACAGTTCAAGTAACAGCCTTTTCCCCATAATTCACCCTCCCCACCTCATCTCAGTGGCACCTGTTTCCAAGTTTTATGATGCACTGAAACAGATATTCCAAAGACAGAGATGGAATTATGTCCCTGGCTACTCATTTGGTAAGAACATGAGAGTGAACAAATTAACTTTATATGTGGTCTTATGTGTCCAGGGTGTCACTGACATCAGAGATATAAGGGAAAGTTTTCTACTCTATCAAATATCTGGCAAAAAGATTAAAGACATACAGATATGATGCATCATCTGAATCTCAGGATAAATTCTGAATTGAGAAGAAGACGTACATTAGAATTGGTGGGATTAGGCATTCATTGAAATATTTCTGTCCAGACCCTGGAATATGATTTCTAAATATGTGATTACTAAGGCAAAAATGTCTCCCTACAAACTCAAAGCAAATCACCAACTTAAATATGTAATGAATAAAAGGAAAACTGCTTTTGAGAACTGCTATATGTAGTCATAAGGTTACATAATACTAAAAACCTTTGTATTGTAAAAACTTGGTATTAATTATTTTTGTAAATTGATAAATCATATTGGAAAAGTAGAAAGTAACAATAATGATGATCATTATAGTAATAAATAAATAAAATTAGTTTTTCTTTAACACCACCCAGAGAGGAGATGTTTTTAATCTTGACAGGTGGTATATATACAGAAATATTTTGAGAAGAGAAGGGCAATACAACAACTTGCAATGACTTGATAGTTACAGCCCATAGGGAAATCCACTCTCTTTGTTCTAGCTCTGTGCTCAGAAGCCACCTACTTTCTAATTACTCATGTTTTCTACTGAGGACATTATTTATTTCTATAGACAACCAGTTCTGGTTACTAGCAAATTATCACAGATTTTTCTGATTTATCAGAGTGACTTTGGTAGGACAACTCAATCATGCTAGAACCCATATATCACTTGTAAAAATATGTTTCTGACATTTATACATACAGGAACAGACACTACTGTATGAGGCCCTACCATGGTGAAGCCATCTTATGAAGTGGCTAATAGAGCCACTTTTAATTTTACAGTCTGAATACCTATGCATATGTGGTCTCAGGCTTAGAATTCTCTGATATATTAGTTTATTCTTGATTTCTCTTGATCATATATAAATACCTGTTGTATTAATGAATGATTTAATTCAATCCATGAAGTTCACTTTGCACCAACTAAGTGGGAATGAATTTAAGAGACATTTATGGTGATTAAACAGGTGAAGATGAAACAGAAGGAAGAGTGAAAGATATGACTTTATACTCTGAGTGGCTGTCTCACCTCCAGTGGCAGTAAAAACTCCTCTTGTAGGTAAATGAGGGGGTAGGCTGTGGGAGATGTATTTGAGTTTTGGAGTTCTAGGAATCCAACCTGGACCCACCAGGGTTTTGTTTGTGGAACGAGACTCTTAAAAGTGGTATGCTTCTTATTGATTCATTGTACTATGAATAAAGCCTACTTGTCATGTTTATTTTTGTCATATCGATATTGTTTGAACTAGATAAAGGAATTTAGAATGTTAGGATGTTTTCATATATAATTTTTAGAATGATTTGATACTAAATTGGTAATTTAGGTACCAAGCATTGGTAAAGTTCATGTCATTAGTATTTTATACATTTTAAAATTTTATATTTTTCATTTCAGCAACTCTGAAAATTTGAACGTGTCATGATCAAGTATGACTTACTAATAAAATACACCTTCCTTTACACCTTCCTCTCCCTAACTTTAATAGCCAAGTAACCTACCTCAAACCCTGGACATAATCATTGACCTCCCTCAAACCTAAAAATCTCTCAAGTACAATTCTTTTTTAATTTATTTTATTTTTTTAAAACATTTATTTTTGGCTGTGTTAGGTCTTCGTTGCTGCACACAGTCTTTCTCTAGTTACAGTGCATGGGCTTCTCATTGCAGTGGCTTCTCTTGTTGTGGAGCATGGGCTCTAGGCGCATGGGCTTCAGTAGTTGCAGCATGCAGGCTCGGTAGTTGTGGCTCATGGGCTCTAGAGTGCAGGCCCAGTAGTTGTGGCACATTCACATATTTGCTCCCTGGCATGTGGGATCTTCCCAGATCAGGGATCGAACTGGTGTCCCCTGCATTGGCAGGCGGATTCTTAACCACTGCGCCACCAGGGAAGCCCCTACAATTCTTTTTCTCTATTTTATCTTCCTGAGGGAGATACTGATTCCTTATATCCTCTTTATGAATGTTAATGGCCAACCAATTTCTGATCCCTCAATCAACTTCCAGTGGAAGAGGTTATCCTATGAAACTCCAGGGAGATTCATCCAAAATAAAGCTGTTTGATGAGTCTAAAATAATCCAAGTAAAAAGCTCAGTCATTTTGGAATTATCTCTTGCTTTATGCTCTTCATGACTTGTACTCTATACTAATATTCCTAATCACTGAGATATTTGAATGCATCCAGAAAAAGAGTTGCTATGATAAAAATAGAAATTACTCTCAGCAACTGAAAAGTGGTATGGTAAGTTGAGAGGAGCATTAGTTTCAGAATCAGAAGACCTACTTCTTCCTCTATAGCATGTTAGCTGTGAGGCCTGGTGCAGGTATGCGGTTTTTCTGGTAAGACAGATTAAGTGGTCCTAAGATAGCTCTGGAAAAGTTAGAAATATGATGCCTGTTAACTGTGACTCCAAATGTGAATAATAAATTGGTCTGGTGTCCCTAGAAATAGATAACACTTCTGAGTGCAAAAGTAAATAAGTAAATAAAACACTCCCTTCCATATTTGGCACTATGGAAGAATGTTGAAAATATAAAGAGCATCAAATGATGAAGCATAAGACAATTAGTCTGGCCAGCATGCCTACATGTCTTGGTCTAACCTTTCCCTGCAGAATCTCATCTTCCCATCTACAAATTGATAACAGTCTTTGTTATCTTTAAGGTTCTTTCAGCACCCATTTCCTTTGGGTACCATCTGAAATGAGGATGCATCCTTCGTTTCAACAATACTGAAGCAACCAGTAGCTCACAAGGGTAATTTTCTTGAATCCATAACGTACCACTTTCCTATGATATCTAAACATTTATTGATTCCTAGACCCAGTGACTAACTCCTCTCCCCAGATCTTCCGTCAATCTAACGATTAAGTAATTTGATTTCGGTTTGATAGACAAATACCCTACAACTCTAATTTATTTTTAATTCCTACAGCCCTTAGTGACTGGCAGTTCCAAATAAACAGTATTAATAAATCATCAGTCTGTAACTAAAGAGCCGGTTCTTTGAGGAACCTTTGCCAGTTGCAGACTGTGAAGTCTCAGGGGAATATTTGTCATTCTCACAGTTACAATGGGCCGTAAGAGCAGCCATATGAGACAGCTTGGCTAAGGACCAAGGAAAATGAAACATAAACTACAGCAAAAATGACTTTATGAATTGATAACTGGTGCTTTTTTATTTGCAATAAACATATAAAAAGAGAAAAATATTACTTAATGTCCTGGTTCCCTAATAGGCATTTGATGGAGTGTAACAAAAGATGATTTGTAAATGTTATCTGAAAGAGAGATAAGCAGGAACTAAAAAGGGCAGGAAATTGAATGTGTTATTCCCTCCCACCTCACCACCAGGTTTCAGATGAGTCTGGAAAGGTCATTCACATAATTATTACAGTAACTGGTTCAAGGCCTTTTGAGCACAGCTGATCTGATTGTGTGTTAATGGTTGCAAAAGCAAGATAAGGAACAGGTAAAGTAAAGGAAAAAAAATCTGCCTGTAAGATTGTCATAGTAGATAAACTGATGTTGTTTTATAGCATATGGCTTTTTTATTACAGAACAACCTGAAGTTTGCCCTTGTGTAAGGGGTCATTTAAGCATCAGTGACAAAATTTTACTTCTTTGTTGTTGGTGGCCGTGTGACATATCTAGTGATCTTTCTGGGGTCTGCAAAATATCATATCGTGAAATGAAACCTGCCAGAAAACTGTAGCTAATATAAAGTGGTCTGAATTTTCAGGGCCAAGACATGTGAAAGGCATCTGGAGACTTCTCTCTGACCAAACCAAGGCAATAATATACATCCTGTTACAAATAATTGACCATATTTCTCATATCTGAACTCAATTCAGTAAACATATTCAATACTTGCTGCATATAAGAATACTCTAGCGATCCAAAAATTTAGCACAGTAGACAGATACACACAGCTGGCCCAATGGGGCAGGCTAACTAGTGAAATATGGGTGCTCATATGGTTCCAAAGAAAAGATATTGAATCTCGAATAAAACAGGTGGGAATTAATAGAGAAGTGGCATTTGACCTAAACCTAAACCCTGAAGACTGAACAAGGATTGTGAGGGCAGGATATTTTAGACTGAAGTACCCAAGTTGCAGGCCCACATAGGCAGGAAAGCATGTGGGCATAAGATACAGGAAGGGGTGTCTGTGGTTGATTAAAAGATGAGTTTGAGGGGCTTCCCTGGTGGTGCAGTGGTTGAGAGTCCGCCTGCCAATGCAGGGGACACTGGTTCATGCCCTGGTCCGGGAAGATCCAACATGCCGCGGAGTGGCTAGGCCCATGAGCCATGGTCGCTGAGCCTGCGCATCCGGAGCCTCTGCTCCTCAACGGGAGAGGGAGAGGCCACAACAGTGAGAGGCCCGCGTACCGCAAAAAAAAAAAAAAAAAAAAAAAAAAGAGTTTGAAAATGTAAAGTGGAACTTGTGCTGGTTATTAAATTACCATCTCTCAGCTTCACTCTTCTTACTCTGCTAGGGCTAGGATTCTGGAAACCACATTTCTGCACTGCCAAGAGGAGGGCACTGGAGAGATGCTGCAAGGATAGAGGAGGGAGAAGGGACGTACTCATTGTTGCTCACTGTCTACTTGAGATTCCTGTGAATGGCATCTCAGTGGGGCATTCTTCCCAAAGCAGCAAAGGAACCAATTTGAGTTTTTCCAACACTTGTAGTTCGAGCTGCATCACACCGCCACCTTGGAAAACTTAGCACCAGCCAGCTGGCTGGTGCTCACTCCTCAGAGGTCTGAGTCCCACAGGAGTGCCTCCAAACTTCTAAGTTTTAATGATTCCAAGTCTTCCTTTTTTTCCTTCTGCCCAAGAGATGGTAGCTACTTCTTGCACTTATTAACTCTCCATATTTTAAAGTTCTTGTTTTGTTCTGCGTGACCTTGCTAACAATTTATATAGACTATTCTTAAACACCAAGTACCACCAGTTGAAAACATCACCAACTTTCTGGTTTTTTCTTTTTTACTGCATTTCTTTTTTAAAAAAAGTTTTATTTTATATTGGAGTTTAGTTGATTTACAATGTTGTGTTAGTTTCAGGTGTACAGCAAATTGATTCAGTTATACATATGCATATATCTATTCTTTATCAGATTCTTTTCCCATATAGCTTATTACAGAATATTGAGTAGAGTTCCCTGTGCTATACAGTAGGTCCTTATTGATTGTCTATTTTATATATAGTAGTGTGTATATGTTAATCCCAAACTCCTAATTTATCCCTCCCCCCCAATTTTCCCCTTTAGTAACTATAAGTTTATTTTCTAAGTCTGTGGATCTGTTTCTGTTTTGTAAATAAGTTCATTTGTATCACTTTTTTAGATTCCACACATAAGTAATATCATAGGGTATTTGTCTTTCTCTGTCTGACTTACTTCACTTAGTATGATAATCTCTAGGCATACCACATTCAGAGAGAATCACTGAAATGAAATATTTATTAGGGTCCTAAGAGATTTCTTACTTGCATTGTCCTTTGACCTCTTACCTCTCATTTCCTTTCAAGAATTTTGTGTCCGGTATTTAAAAGCCAACCTGGGAAATATCAAAGACACCCTTTCTTCCCAAAGTAAAGTCACTGAGCTGAATGCTGAGTAAAAAAAAGGCAATACTCTTCCTTTCTACTTCCCGCACATACCACCAACTACTTTAAAACGTTGCATAATAATGTAGTCGTAAAAAGGCAGCTAATTAAGTCTGCCTGACTCTAGCCTTCTACTCTTAATATTCAGCCCCAGTGGGTGGATGAGTGGCCAGCAAAACAGAATGTTTAAAATGTTCATTTCCAACCTGACCCAGATCATTTCTCTCCTTTCAGAAAACATTACATCTAAATTATTAGAAGACAAATGGATCTTACTATATTATTACAGCAGTGGGCGGAGAAAAGCTTCTACTGCCTCTTCGGATAACCCATTTTCCCTCTAACAACTTTTTTTGAGAACTTCTACATTATACCCAATCTAATTCTGCTAGTTTAATCTCATAATGTTGGAATTTCACCCTCTTCCCACTTTGTTGAAACTGGAGAACAGCTTGTGGGTGATCTCTTGATAATAACATTTTATATGTCTAAAACAGCCTTTTCTTCCAAAGTAATTAATCCACCTCCCCTTTTTTACACTTTGCTGTATTTCCCTTGCCTTTACACACCTTTGTTTCCTGATGGATCCTCGTTAAGCATTTCCCATTTTTCTGGGGAAATTATGGCCAAAGAGTTCATTCAGTTTTTTCTGTAAGATGGCACTAGTATCACTTAGTTGTCTTTAACTTCATTTGGAACAATTTTGTTAGATTGTATTGACAGCTGTTATATCAGCATGCATTAAAAAAAAAAAAACAACATCAAAATTGGTGAATTTTAATATTGAAGATTGAAGAAAAAAGCAACATTTTAGGCATATTATGCTTCATTATTTCAAGAAAGGTAAAAATGCAAATGAAATGCAAAAATAAAAAATGTGCAGTGTATGGAGAAGGTGCTGTGACTGATCGAACGTGTCAAAAGTGGTTTGCAAAGTTTTGTGCTGGAGATTTCTCGCTGGAGGATGCTCCAGGGTCAGGTAGACAAGTTGAAGTTGATAGTGATCAAATTGAGACATTAATTGAGAACAATCAACATTATGCCAATCAAACATTGAAAATCATTTGCACCAGCCTGGTTACTTTAATTGCTTTGATGCTTGTGTTCCATATAAGTCAAGCAAAAAAAAAACTTTCTTGACGGTATCTCCACATGCGATTTTCTACTTAAATGTAATGAAAACCCTCCGTTTTTAAAACAAATTGTGACGGGTTATGAAAAGTGGATACTGTACAATAATGCAGAATGGAAGAGATCGTGGTGCAAGTGAAATGCACCACCACCAACCACACCAAAAACTGGTCTTCATCCAAAGAAGGTGATGTTGTGTATATAGTGGAATTGGAAGGAAGTCCTCTGTTATGAGCTCCGTCTGGAAAACCAAATGATTAATTTAATTCCAACAAGTACTGCTCCCAATTAAACCAACTGAAAGCAGCCCTTGATGAAAAGTGTCCGGAATTAGTCAACAGAAAACCCATAATCTTCCATCAGGATAACGTGAGACCACATGTTTATTTGATGACCAGGCAAAAACTGTTACAGCTTGGCTAGGAAGTTCTGATTCATCCACCGTATTCAACAGACATTGCACCTTCGGATTTCCATTTATTTCGGTCTTTACAAAATTCTCTTCCAGGGAAATTTCAATTCCCTGGAAGACTATAAAAGGCACCTGGAAGAGTTCTTTGCTCAAAAAGGTAAAAAGTTTTGGGAAGGTGGTATTATGAAATTGCCTGAAAAATGTCGGAAGGTAGTGGAACAAAAGGGTGAATATTGTGTTCAACAAAGTTCTTGGTAAAAATGAAAAATGTGTCTTTTATTTTTACTTGAAAACCAAAGACATTTTTTGGCCAACCCTATACCTTTGCAGAATTGACCAATACTAAACATAGCATGTGACAGTCACTTTATGCATTCTTTCTGTACTCAGTGTTGTGTAATTCTATTTCCAGAGAGATTTCTCAGGGTGTAACCAGCACATTCCTGTTGTATTCTGCTGCAGTAGCTTAAAGAGAAACGATTTGATTTTTTCTAAATTCAGATTTAATTTAGAGAGATTTCTTTAGAAGAAAACTTTCAGTTTACAACTTTCCTGTTGGCTTTTTATTTAACTTCAAATTCGGCAGGTTGCTGAACTTGTGGGATATTAAGACATAGTAAAATTTGATAACCTAAAATCACTTGCCTTCTGCTATTTTCCTTTAAGAATACAGAAAAAAATATCCATTCATATATTTTTAAATTATTTGTGCAACTATGACTGTGTTAATTTACATCCTTTAAGTTACAAGAACTGAATACTTTTGGGGACAGATTATATACAGAGGTAAATGTACTTTTCAAAAGGAGTAAAAAACAAACAAACATTTTGTGAGCAATGGAAGTATATTTGACATGTGAAAATAAAGGCTATTATTTATTATCTGTTAATAAAGAGTTGATTGGATTAAGTAGACACAGTATTCTCTGAGTTCATTTATTCCTTCAACAAATATTTCCTGAGTGCTCTGTGCCAAGCACTGTGGTAGGCACTAGGAACATACAAGTGAAGAATGCAGTCATGACTCCTGCCCTCATGGAGCTTAAAACTTAACATTGGTGACTTGCTAGTTATTTGGTTTGCCTCCCTTGCCTGTCACCCTCCTCTTCCCCCAGACTCTCTGTCTTCTTTTCTGTACTGCCAACTGCATCCTCTGGGCTTTCAAACTGGCTTCTGGTTGCCTTTAGCCATGAGAGCCACCAGAGGCAATCAGAAGGCATGGGGAAAAAGTCAGGATATGAATTTCAATTTATGCCTTTACTAAACTCCTTTGAGCCATTGGAGTCTTTCCAGCTGGATTCCTGACTGATATGGTGAATATATATATATATATATATATATATATATATATAATTTTATGTAGAGAAACACATGTAAATATATTAGAACTGTATTAAGGGTTATGAAGAAACAAATACAAGTATTGAGATACAGCGTAATGGGTGTGAATTAAACAAAGTATTATAGATGAACTCTTAGAGGGTGATATTTAAGTTGAGGCCAGAGAATAAGTGGGAGCCAGCATAGAAAGAATGGGAAAGATGGTCCTGATGGAGGAAACAGCAAGTGCAATGCCCATAAGATAGAAAAGAGCTTGACATGCTCTGTGCCAGAATTTAGTTATGATATTCTATGAGGAACATTCAGTTAAACCATTCCATGTGGACAGACTGAGGGGACAGATCAGCTTGAGTGGCAAGGTGTGGATCAATATCTAGTGACAGATACTGAAGATTTTGGACAGACAAATGTCTGCCAGAGAACCATGTACTTGTTAAAGTGGCAAGCAGCTCAGGTGAGTTGTGGGAATGAAGCAGATGCTCAGGTATTAATTCAAAATTGCTGTGATCATGTTGGGATACAATGATGATCTACTCCACATGATAATGTGCTGTAAAGAAATTAACATATATAAAGATGTTATTTCTTTGATCTTATTTACTTTCATCAGAGTGGTAAGTTAGTCTTTAGGTACAGATAAATCTCTTCGTAACATGATTTTCCTATTTATTTATTTATTTTCATGAGGGGAGAAGGAGTAGCAAAGAAGGGGTGGAGGAGTTGAAAAAAATAAAGTATTAAAAGAACTTAATTTGACAGTTGTATCCTACCTAGAATGAAAGGGACTTTAAGGATCAATTTACTAAGCATATTTCAAGACTTCCAAAAGTAAACACATCAAACTTATTAAATAAGCCTGCCTGGGGAAATTTCTCATATTGCTTTTTCTCCATGAATCTAGTTCTCTAATTTGTTTTACAGTATGCTCTCCTTTTGTTTGAGGTTTTAGGGCAAATTCTGGCATTTAAGAATTATTTAACTGTAGGATATACTAAAACATTTGACATCAAGCCAAATAATTATTTTTGCATTTTTCAGAATTGATCAGTTCACTTGGGACATTTTCAGGCATACTTGGTACCACAACATGGGCAAATGGTGAAAAAAATTACTTTTAAGGTATTATTTAATCTCATGCATTTAACTAATATATATGAGTTTGGAAATCTTCCTCAGATATCTGCCAAATAACTCCTGGATGAATTTTAAATTATTGAAATATGTTTCTACTTACAGGCATCTTTTGCTGGACCACTCAACACTTTTAATAGACCAGACAACAATTTATTTTGTTTTTAGTTTATTATGATATTGCTCCTACCCAGATTTAAACAGAATTGCACATATATTATTTCAATCAGTCCTAATATTAGAAAACATGGTGATTACTATTGTCATGCCCTAAACCTCCTCTTACTAGCTGAATTTTTCATATTCACTAATATTTTTCCCACCCGTAGACTACACCTACTTCAAACACATTTATAGAGCATGTTTTATCTCCAAATACTTTATAGTTATGCTATGGGAGTTAGCTCACCATGACTGAGGTTGAATGATTAGTAACTCTGATAGAGATGCATTTATGCAAATTATAATTATAGAGTCTAGAAAGGACTCTGAGGTCTTATCACCCTAAAAAAAAAAAAAAAAAAACTACAACACTCTATTTGAAATAAATCATAATACTCTAATCAAATATAATCAAAATCTCACTCCTGTTCCTATGCCCAATATTTATACTGTAAACATCATTGACAAGTGATTATATATTGTGAGATTTAAAACCTCAGAAATAGAATTATTAATCATAGCAGGCATTAGAGTGTGATGTGAATCATCTTTCTGATTTGGGGAATGATTGCATGTTATAC
The DNA here is from genome assembly GCF_000442215.2 of Lipotes vexillifer. Taxonomy (NCBI): domain Eukaryota; kingdom Metazoa; phylum Chordata; class Mammalia; order Artiodactyla; family Lipotidae; genus Lipotes; species Lipotes vexillifer. The sequence continues at coordinate 370,457 of NW_006799777.1, forward strand.
ATATTGACAGCTGCTGCTATCATGTTATTATTATTTCAGGAGAGACTGAAGTAATCAATTGCATCAGTGTAACTATTTAAGATTTTTATACTCTTGTCTTATTATATCTTATCAGAATCTATATCCTATACATAAGGAGGGGATAGCACCATATCCCCTTTTTATTTCATTTCATTTTATTTCATCATTGCTGAAGGAAATTTAAGAATGATACTGAAATTTTAAGACAAGTAAGCAAAGGGATGTAAAGCTCTTCTTTTACTTAAAGACTTTTCCTTTATGTTAAAATAGCAAAACTATATATATTATTGTTCAGAGAAATAACCAGAAAGATGGTAATTTGTTACTTCATCAATTCCCATTTGCCCTTCTTTTGAAAAATGAATAACCACCAAGGAGCTTCAAGGTTTCACTCAAGGAAAATAAAACCTATCAAAATAAGTGATCCAAAAATAAGATATGTCACATGTTAATAAACAATTGTGTCTAATTATAGAAGGATATGTACTTACTTGCCAAGTGCAAAGCATTCCATCTTAACAGTTGCTCCCTTAGAAGCTGTAACTGTGAAAGGGAAATGGACCTCAATTTTCGGCTCATATTCTCCCATCACACCTGGGAAATAAAGAATAGTCTTTAAACATTAAATGAATGTCACAATTTCTCTCCAGTCCTGTAGATGTTACATTGGAAAGCACTGTGTTGTCCATATCTGTTTGAAGACTGCTAAACTTTTGATGTACTGAAATAAGAAGTAATCATAGACTGAATCATTATGATGAAATCTTAATCTTCCCTTAAGGATTGGATTGCATGTATATTCAATACCATTTAAAATAATAATTATTGAAAATGCTAATCAACACTGGTAGTTTACCTACTGATTATATTTCAGAGGAAATAAATAACTATGAACAAATCCTATGGAAATAATGGTGCTGATTTTTTTTAAAATAAGTAAAGGTCTCGGAACTTTCTTTGTCATTTTCAGATAAATGAATGCTTATTTGTTAAGTCAACATATATTTATTGAATATCTATAATATGCATGCATTTTTCTATGCATTGTGGGAGTTATAAAGATAGATCAGCCATGGACTGTGCTCTCAAGCACTCAACAAGTGTATTCTTAAAGAAACAGCATATACTCGAGGATGGCAGAAGAGTTATATATCAAAATCACTGTAATGTAAGATAGGAAGTGATGAGTGCCCTGCCCTGAATGAGGTATCCCTAAAGTATTATGAGCATTTGAGGGAATTATAAGAATAGTTAGAATTTGTATAAGTGAGAGAAAGGAGAAAGTAAATGGAACTGCAGGAACAGAGACAAAGAGATAGGAAACCACCAGAAATAGGAATATTAGTTTTTCTGGCTTCTTGGTATGTGAAGGGAAATCATACTAGGCAAATTTCGAAATATAAATGTACTCCAAAAAACAGAGGGTCTTGGGCTTCTCTGATGGCGCAGTGGTTGAGAATCTGTCTGCCGATTCAGGGGACACGGGTTCGTGCCCCGGTCCGGGAAGATCCCACATGCCATGGAACCTCTAAGCTAGTGAGCCATGGCCACTGAGCCTGCGCGTCCAGAGCCTGTGCTCCCCAACGAGAGAGGCCACAACAGTGAGAGGCCCGCGTACCACAAAAATAAATAAATAAATAAAAAATAAAGGACCTTGATTATCAGAGCAAGACAGTCAAATTTTAATCTGTAAATAATTTGGAACATTTGGAATTTCGAATAGGAGACTGGCATTTTGTTGAGATGTATATACTGGAGTTGGAGCAGAGACCAGTAAATCAATTATATTATTTCAATAATGCAAGTTAGAAATAATGAAAACCTAGACTTGAATTATACAGCAAAAAACGAGAAGAGGCATTAGAATGAGAAAAAAAACAAGACTTGAACTTTGAACATAATAGGGGTACTGGAGATAAGGTTGTGGGCCTCATCAATAACAACAGTAAGATTTCCAGCTTGGGAGAGGGGTGGGGTGATGTAAGTGAAAGAAAAGCATGCAGCTATGGTGGGAAACTTGATGATTTCTATTTTGGGAGTATTGTCTTTGATTCCTATAAGATATTTAGAATGCAGTGAGAGGATGAAGCTGGAGATGAGTTCTGAACAGGTGATATATGCTTAATATCATCACTCACAGGTGGCAGTTAAAGACGTGAGATTGCAGAGGGCTTTCACCTATTAAAAAAACAATACACTATAACTGAGTCACTTTGCTGTATGGCAGAAATTAGCACAACATTGTAAATCAACTATACTTCAATTTAAAAATATCATACACTAGTGATGCCTGGTGAATTCCAGTGCTTGTGTCCTCAGGCAGCCCTAGAGCTAATTTCCCCCAGAAAATAATTTTTAGCAGATCCCTATGTGTTAAGCACCACAGAGGACACAATTGTGATTGAACACAGATGCTTCTCTGAGGACCTTGTGTGTGTGTTTTTGGTGGTGTCTCTGTATAGGGCCATATGTGCACATAGAGATTTGTGTATGTGTATAGCTCTATGTGTAATTCCTTGGTGTGTGTGTGTGGTATCAGGAGGGAGAGAGGATGGAAGAAACCCAGACAGAAGAAGAAGTAAATGTCATAAGATATGAAGGCAAGATGTACTGGGCATGCAAGGGGAGAAATGGTTACCTTTGACAAAGAAAACTCTTATGTGTTCATTTATTATTATTATTATTTTAAATTTTGATTCCAGATGGTTCTTTAAGGAATAAAGAATGTAGACAACTTTAGATGGAAAATGTTTAAGTTCACTGAGGACAAGAATATTACCTTTGCTTTGTTGTTGTTGTTGTTGTTGTTTTTTCTTAGTTTTTTGCAAAGCAATCATAAAGAAAATATTACTGATGTTTTCATCAGAGGTTGGGCTTGTGTACATTGGCTCTGCTCATGACTAGCCTACAGCACCTCTGACAGGTCAGTGACCTCTGTGTCTCATTTTCTAATCTGAAAACTGAGGAAATAGAAGAAAACTACCATTAATGTAATATCCTGCTCTGTTGGGCTAACTCCCTTGATTCCTTCCAAGTCTAATGTTCGCCGAGCACCAAGTTCCTGATACACAGCAAGTAAATTGAGAGTTTAGTAGTACAGTAATACTCAAAACAGATGTTTAAGCACTTCTCTATCTCTTTCTCAATATTTTTTTCTCTTCTACTTCTTTTTTCCTATATCCTTCTGCCCCACCCATATATTTTCCAACTTCCTTTCTTTTTTTTTTTTTTATATTTTTTTCCTGTATATCTCCTGAATGACAATATTTGGCCTGTTAGTGTTGCCTGGCTGAGTGTATCCAATGATGAGGAGTTTGTCTTTAATGCTCTCTTAGTTGGAAGCCCTCATATAAGGACTTCTAGGCATCCTGTTCAGTGGTTACCTTCAGTCCCTGAAGTCAGCTTCTGATCTCCTCATCCACTCTTAACATTGATTCTGTAGTATTCTTGTTCCTGTCTGCCTGTTAACCTGATGATTTAATAATACATGATTTATTGTGATGCTTATTAAGCTTAAGCTTATTAAACTCAATGCCTTACTTGCATAGGTCCCTGTGAGTGCTGGCAGTTGTTGAGTTCTGTAGAATGTTGTAGAAAGGCAGTGAAAGTCAGGCTGAATTTAGAAAATATTTCTATATAATTATTTCTAGTAAGTTGTTTAAAGACATCTCAGAAGAAAATAACCTGAATCTATAAACTCCAGTAATTTGTCTTGATTATTTTTTTCCTAACCTAACTAAAAATTCCCTTTAGAATCCACTTTTATATTAATACTTTTGTATTCTTTATATTAAATAAGGTCCAATAATTGTAAAACATTTCAAGCCCTTCAAAACCTGGATCTGCCTCAAAACAATACCAAGATATGACTGATATTATGGGCTAATAGGAGCCAGACCCATGTCTTCTCTCAAATTCCCTTCCAGATAACGTTTGTGAATTGCAAAGAAGACACTCTTTTATAGCTTTAATTCTTAAGGATGATTCAAAGGAAAGGCATTCCT
>NW_006799777.1:374611-421143 GCF_000442215.2 Lipotes vexillifer
CATTCCTGGTAGGGTTTGGGAAGTAATTTTTGCCCATGTAGTGGCCTCTGGTGCTACTTAAATGATTCCTGTATATCCAAAGACACTGTTAAACCTCACTCCAGGGCCAAAGAGGTTTGTTAATATCTGAACTGGATACTAAACATAAAATTAAAAGGTTTAAGTACAAGGCTTCAAATTATATTACCTAATTTGAATGATACTGTAAGAAATAACTAGTTCTTTTAAATTTTACTCTCACAGTGGTGATATAAGGACAGATTAGAAAGCTCCTTAGGTATGTCTTGTTCTTTAAACACATGATTACATTCAGGGATTAAGTTTTGCTTTGTCTTTCATGGGATAATCATGTTACAGCTAAAGTTCAGTTTAGCTTAGAGAGGGCAGACAGCAAGCAGAAGAACTACAATCCTGCAGCCTGTGGAACAAAAATCACAGTCATAGAAATATAGACAAAATGAAAAGGAAGAGGACTGTGTATCAGATGAAGGAACAAGATAAAACCCCAGAAAAACAACTAAATGAAGTGGAGAGAGGCAACCATCCAGAAAAAGAATTCAGAATAACGACAGTGAATATGATCCAGGACCTCAGAAAAAGAATGTAGGCAAAGATTGAAAAGACACAATAAATGTTTAACAAAGACCTAGAAGAATTAAAGAACAAACATCTAGAAGAATTAAAGAAGAAACAAACAGAGGAGAACAATACAATAACTGAAATGAAAAATACACTGGAAGGAATCTTTAGCAGAATAACTGAGGCAGAAAAATGGATAAGTGACCTGGAAGACAGAATGGTGGAATTCAATGCTGTAGAACAGAATAAAGAAGGAAAAGAAATGAAGACAGCCTAAGAGACCTCTGGGACAACATTAAATGCACCAACATTCACATTATTAGAGTCCCAGAAGGAGAAGAGAAGAGAAAGGACCTGAGAAAATATTTGAAGAGATTATAGACAAAAACCTCCTTAACATGTGAGGGGAAATAGCCACCCAAGTCCAGGAAGCTCAGAGAGTCCAAGGCAGGATAAACCCAAATAGAAACATGCTGAGACACATAGTAACCAAATTGACAAAAATTAAAGACAAAAGAAAAATTATTAAAAGCAGCAAGGGAAAAACAACAAATAACATACAAGGGAAATCCCATAAGGTTAACAGCTGATTTCTCAGCAGAAACTCTACAAGCCAGAAGGGAGTGGCATGATATACGTAAAGTGATGAAAGGGAAGAAACTACAACCAAGATTACTCTACCCAGCAAGGATCTCATTCAGATTCAATGGAGAAATCAAAAGCTTTACAGACAAGCAAAAGCTAAGAGAATTCAGCACCACCAAACCAGCTCTACAACAAATGCTAAAGGAACTTCTCTAAGTGGGAAACACAAGGGAAGAAAAGGACCTACAAAAACAAACCCAAAACAATTTAGAAAATGGTCATAGGAACATACATACCAATAATTACCTTAAATGTGAATGGATTAAATGCCCTAACCAAAAGACACAGGCTTGCTGAATGGATACAAAAACAAGACCCATATATATGCTGTGTACAAGAGACCCACTTCAGACCTAGGGAAACATACAGACTGAACGTAAGGGGATGAAAAAAGATATTCCATGCAAATAGAAATCAAAAGAAAGCTGGAGTAGCAATACTCATATCAGATAAAAAAGACTTTAAAATAAAGAATGTTACAAAAGACAAAGAAGGACACTATATAATGATCAAGGGATCAGTCCAAGAAGAAGATATAACAATTATAAATAATATGCACCCAACATAGGAGCACCTCAATACATAAGGCAAATGCTAACAGCTATAAAAGAGGAAATACACAGCAACACAATAGTAGTGGGGGACTTTAGCCCATCACTTATACCAATGGGCAGATCATCCAGAGAAAGAAGAACAAAAAAAAAACCCGGAGTTAGCAGAAGGAAAGATATCATAAGGATCACACTAGAAATAAATGAAATAGAAACAAAGAAAACAGTAGCAAAGATCAATAAAACTTTGATCTTTGAGAGGATGCTCACTCTTGACACAGTCTTGGAAGTCATAGCCATGGCAATCAGAGAAGAAAAAGAAATAAAAGGAATCCAAATTGGAAAAGAAGCAAAACTGTCACTGTTTGCAAATGACATGGTACTCTACATAGAGAATCCTAAATATGCCACCAGAAAACTACTAGAGCTAATCAATGAATTTGGCAAATTAGCAGGATACAAAATTAATGCACAGAAATCACTTGCATTCCTATACACTAACAATGAATGATCAGAAAGAGAAATTAATGAAACAATCCCACTAACCACTGCAGAAAAAAGAATAAAATACCAAGGATTAAACCTACCTAAGGAGGTAAAAGACCTGTACTCAGAAAACTATAACACACTGATGAAATAATTCAAAGAAGACACAAACAGATGGAGAGATATAGCATGTTCTTGGATTGGAAGAATCAATATTGTGAAAATGACTGTACTACCCAAAGCAATCTACAGATTTAAAGCAATCTCTATCAAATTACCAATGGCATTTTTTACAAAACAAGATCAAAAAATCTTAAAATTTGTATGGAGACACAAAAGATCCCGAATAGCCAAAGCAATTCAGAGGGGGAGAAAACGGAGCTGGAGGAATCAGATTCCCTGACTTCAGACTATACTACAAAGCTACAGTAATGAAGACAATATGGTACTGGCACAAAAACAGAAATATTGATCAATGGAACAGGATAGAAAGCTCAGAGATAAACCCATGGACCTATGGTCACCTAACCTATGACAGAGGAGGCAAGAATATACAATGGAGAAAAGAGAGTCTCTTCAGTAAGTGGTGCTGGGAAAACTGGACAGCTACATGTAAAAGAATGAAATTAGAATACTCCCTAACATCATGCATAAAAATAAGCTCAAAATGGATTAAAGACCTAAATTTAGGTCCAGACACTCTAAAACTCTTCAAGGAAAACATAGGAAGAACATTCTTTGACATAAAGCACAGGAAGATCTGTTTTGATCCACCTCCTAGAGTAATGGAAATAAAAAACAAAAATAAACAAATGGGACTTAATGAAACTTAAAAGCTTTTGCACAGCAAAGGAAACTATAAGCAATACAAAAATACATCCCTCAGAATGGGAGAAAATATTTGCAAATGAAGCAACTGACAAAGGATTAATCTCCAAAATATATAAAAAGCTCAAGCAGCTCAATATTAATGAAACAAACAACCCAATCCAAAAATGGGCAGAAGACCTAAATAGACATTTCTCCAAAGAAGATATATAGATGGCCAAGAGACACAGGAATAGCTGCTCAACATCACTTATTATTATAGTAATGCAAATCAAAACTACACTGAGGTATCACCTCACACCAGTTAGAATGGGCATTATCAGAAAATCTACAAATAACAAATGCTGGAGAGGGTGTGGAGAAAAGAGACCCCTCTTGCACTGTTGGTGGGAATGTAAATTGATACAGTCACTATGGAGAGCAGTATGGAGGTTCCTTAAGAAACTAAAAGTAGAATTACCATATGACCCAGCAATCCCACTACTGGGCATATCCCCAGAGAAAACCATAATTCAAAAAGACATATGCATCACAATATTCATTGCAGCACTATTTACAATAGCCAGGTCATGGAAACAACCTAGATGCCCATCAACAGACAAATGGATAAAGAAGATGTGGTACCTATATACAATGGAATATTACTCAGCCATAAAAAGGAATGAAATTGGGTCATTTGTAGAGATGTGGATGGACCCAGAGACTGTCATACAGAGTGAAGTAAGTCAGAAATAGAAAAAGAAATCGTATATTAATGCATATATTGGAATCTAGAAAAATGGTACAGATGAACAGATTTGCAAGGTCGAAATATAGACACAGATGTAGAGAACAAACGTATGGACACCAAGCGGGGAAAGTGGAGGTGGGGGTGGTGGTGGTGGGATGAATTGGGAAATTGGAATTGACAATTATACTTAATATGTATAAAATAGATAAGTAAAACAAACAAACAAACAAAAAAAGAGGCCCAACAGAGTCCGTTTGCCCCTTCTGCCATGTCTGCAGTGCAGAAGAGGGCCTTCCTCAGACATGCTGGTACCTTGATCCTGGACTCCCCCACAATGATGAAAAATAAATTTTTGTTTATTAGCAAAAATAAATAAATAAATAAAACCTATCATTTGGATCTGTGATAAGATAAAAGAAAATTTAATAAAATGTGATGTGTAGAAAAAAATTAAAAAGTTTACTTTAGTTTATATAATTTACCTCTTTCTTTCAAAGATGAAAGGGCTGAGTCAAAGTGGTCAAGTAACTGGTTCAAAGTCCTATTGAAATCTGTTGGTGGAAATAGGGCAAAATAGGAGTTTTCTCACCTTAAGTTTCTGATTATTTTCTTGACATCACTCTGTTGAGGAATTTCAATCACAGAGTATAAGAGTACAGGCATATCACATGTACTATATAAATCATTAACTGTCTGCCATGGATATTTGGTTTATTTCAGCTGTAATTTTTAATATCTCAAGTCATATGCAGCTTAGCTCATAATTTCTTTTTCTCTGGTATTATTTGATGGTGAAAGGAAAGGGAAATAGTCTTATAAGACACATAGCTAAAGATCAAAATATTAGGCTTATCTCTTCAATCAAGGTAGCTCTTTTATTTTTTGATCGCTCCAGTATTAAGCTAAGTATGCTCAAGAGACACTATACTGTGTCTTCATCTCCTTCCCCACACCTGTTTCTTCTGGCTTAGTTGGCTGCCCTACTTTGGAATTACATGCCAGTAGAAGATGACCTCAAATTACTCTAATTCCTAATAAAGAGAAGCCTTCCAGCTGAGAGCACATTACTCTCCCATGTCTTCATGGTTGTTGCTTTTCTTATTTATTCCAATTACTTACAAAGAGCTAGGGTGATTTTCCCTAAGTAGAATGAAATTTAGAGCAGTGTTTCTCCAAGTTCATTGGCAGAACAGAGAGCCAATTACTTCAGAATAATCTGGAAATTTTACTAAAATTTCAGGCTATAGTTTTCAATTCCAAGCCTAGTGATACATAATCTTTGTATATACACAAAGATATTTCTCTTGATGATTTTATATACATTAAAGTAATTCAAAGTTGGACCTACCTTGATTCTGATTTTTATCATGTTACTTGTCATGTGGGGATTAGAGTGTAGCAGACTAAAATGGCTAAAAAAATGGCATACGGAGGGGCTACAATCATATTGTATTCATTGATGGCTTGCCCTAACAGTAATGCAAATTATATTTACCTTGTATTGGCACTCACACTAAAGCTGTTTTTTTCCCTGATTGTCTAGACATCAGTTCTGACTGGTCAGTGTCCAGAAGATAGCACTTGTTAAATAAATATTTCAAATGACATTTCCATCTGACACTCATAGTAATGTCATGTCTAGGGTCAATAATTCATGCTCAGTAGGTCTTAAAAATTTGACTTAGCTAATTAGCTAAAAAGGTTTGGCTGGTAATCTTCTTATGTTCAAATAATGAGTATTTACATTTTTGTCTTCATTGCCTTTGCCAATTGTACTCAACAACTGTTTCTTGTCTTCCAAGAACAGTAACTATTTTTTCAATGTTTTTTGGGGGAAGTTCTTCTTCCATATTCTCTAACCATGAAAGTTAAATGGGAGCCACTATCTTCCTATAAGTTCTGCTGTAGTTATTAACTTGTTATGGGCATCTGACCAGTTAGATTACCTCTTTGTCCTGGACACAATCTTTGATTCATGGACGGGAGGCTGAGGTTGGCGTTATTAAGCCAAGGACCAGGAGCCCAAGTCTCACTTTCTCCTTCATGGCAGAAGGAGAGCCACTGGAACTTCTACAAGTGGAAGGAGGTAATCTGTCATTGAAGCGAATTAAGCCAATTTAGATAGGATTAAGCCAATGCAGATAGAGGAGAGATGAAAAATAAAGTACTAGTAGCATGTCAGTTCTACTTGGGATTTAGGTTCTTGCTCTTCTCTCAGTTAAATAAAATGAATTCCCTAGTTTGTTTAAGTTATTTCAAGTTGGGTTTCTCAGTTACAGCCAAAAAGAGTTCTGGCTGATGCCTCATTGAGCTTAGCATAACCAGTGGTGACCCTTTGTCAGGTTCTATCTCATAATTTATCTTGATTCTGAGTCTATCATACTCTAGATTAGGCAAAGGCAAGATGGAGTGGTGAAGGGATAGGGGCCAAGACAAATCAATATATACAATGTGTCCTATTTTAAAACATTGTACCATTTAATCATGAATGTAAATTCTAATAGAGGATACAAATATTCTATATCTATATCTATATATCTACCTATCTCCTAGTAAAAGAGGATAAATGAAATTAGAAAAGCACAAGATAAAGTACTATGGAAGTTGAGAGGAAGGAGAGATTATTGAGAAAAATGGGGAACTGCTTTAAGTGGATTGTGACAGTGGGATTCGAGTTGAAAAGGTGACTGTGGAGGTTCAGTGACTTTCAAGTGGAAGGGACTATTAGCAAAGACATGGAAGTGAGATTCTGTCTGGAATTTTATCAGAAATTTAATTTTATTGGATTGAGTATGAAGGAGTAAAAGAGTAAGAAGTGAGAAGGAGTAAGAGTGATAGAGAAATTTCAAACATAAGTAGGAGATAGATGATAAATAATATCAAGGAATGTTGTATTTTATCATTTGTCTATTAGAATGACTCAGCAGTCTTGATAAATTTGCATGAGCACTTGTTTGGAAAAATAGTTGCAACAATTGATAGGCATCTGATTTTATTTAGAGATAGCACCTGGAGTTATTATTTTCCATACTCATTGTTATCAGTGATTACATGTTGGTAAATTGAACACAATAAGTGTAATGAAGGTTTATCTAGGGTAAGTATCAAAAAGAAGGCCTTATGAACTAAAATATAGTTTTCACATTATATGGTTTGAACATCTAAATGCATTGAAATGACTTAATGAAATGTCTTGGGGATTTCCCTTTATTTCATCAGAAATATATGTGATGAGAGAGGGGAGAAAGGAAATGACTAAATAGTTCACATTATGCCTACAGATATTGTGTCACAATACTGTACTCATCCTTTCAGGAAATATTAAATATCAACCTGTGATTGTAGATAAATGATGAAAATCCCAACTCCATCCTTGACTCTATTGAAACACGGAGGCAATGACAGAGCATCTGTGGGTCCATTTTCTCAATGTATAATAAGAATCCTACCTGGTATTGTGGGTTTAGAAATCTAGTAGTGGTATGTTAGGGAACATATTTTACACATTAACAGATCCCTTTTTACTTACTGTATTCAAATAAGTTAAAAATTATAATCTGTGGAAATTTTAATCACTTAAACACGTGTCCAGAAGCCTTCTTTTCAATTCCCTGATGAGCCCCTAAGTAACAATTTCACAAGCCTAGATAGATAGACAACATATTGCTTTCTCACTTCAAAAATTTTATATTACACTGAATCATAGTTTCTCGAGGTGAGTCATTGTTAGGTAAATAAAGAGATTGAAGGATCTCTTGGCAAAAGGAAATAAATAACTTATGCTGTCTTCAAATACATACATAATTATGGCATTATTTATCTGGGGACATTAAGAAGAATCAGAGAGGTTTATTATTAGAAGATGTTTTTCATCACAATTATGTATATTCTGAAAATCAGAGAACAGAATCAGTGAAAAATATCAGGAATAGATTTTTTCCCCCTACCCAACCATCAAGAATATATCAATCAAGGTGTTGCCTCCTATTGTAATCGCTTTCCTCTGACTACTGAATTTTAAGGCATATTTTCTTCTGCAGCTATGCCACAGTGATTTAGGGAAATATACCCATCTCTCACCATCACCATCTGAGGGCTCATTCCCTGTGCATCAATAACTTGGAAAAAGAACTTATGAAAGTAAAGACTAAAAAAACAACCATATATATATGAACAAACACACCAGCTCCCTAGTATTAAAATAATAGGATAGAAAGAGCAAACTTTAACAATTTGATAATTAAAGGTTGAGTATTCACTTTGAATCGGAAGTATGTTGAAAAGTTGTCCTTCCTTAAAAAGAAATATTTTGGTTATTTTTATAAATTTGTATTCACAAATAAATTGCAGAAACTTCTCTGTAAATATATCTACATTTTATATGTATATATATATATATATATATATATATATAGCTTTATAATAAGTCTATTATTTAAAACTCATGGTTGTTTTTTTTTTTTTTTTCTCAAGTTTTCTTTGACTTTGTGAAGCGTGTGTTACTTACTTACTGCCAAGTGAGTAAAATATGATAGGTAGATTGGGGAGAAACAGATTTAAGAGCGTACAGGGAAAATGTTTATAATGGGTGATTCTGTAATCTAAGCTAGAGAGGGAAGGCACCTGAGGCCACGAAGGTGTGGCAGACAGCGAAATAATGGATTAATCAAAGGACTGGGGAGCCTGAGGGGTTGAAAAATTGTTTGCGTAGAAAGTGATAAACAGAATTATTTGGACAGAAAGAAGGCTGTGAGAAAAGTGCTGTTTACTTAAAATTGAAATTTTGATGAATGCAGAATGATTGGTAATAGGAAAATTCTGGCTATTACCTTTGTAATAGATGGCTAAGGTGGGAAGGAGTACAAGTTCGTGGGAAGCAAGGAGGTTAAGACACTGAGAGGTCAGGACGCTGAAAGGATCACTGATGTGAATACAGATGACACCAAGACAGAATATAAGATCTTCTGTAAATGAGGAAGACTGAACTAAAAAAGATGAAAGATTATTGCATTAGAGTTGACTGAAACTCCTGAAAAGCATGCTGTGGATCCTTTCTCTTTATTTATTGTCAATATTTTGTAGTTTTCCACTCATAGACTTCAATGTTCTAGTCCTAAATTATCTTTTCAAATTACTCTCACTCTTCCCCTTCATGCATGCAATATTTTATATAACAGAAATGCTTTGTATTTTCAAAACTTAATTCATCCTTAACTGATGTTGAACCTTCACACATGTTGTTGGTCCTTATCTAAATTTTTGTTTATTGATAAAGTTCACTTCAAATTCTATCTCATCAAAAGAAGAAGAAAAAGAAGAAGAAGAAGAAGAAGGAGGAGGAGGAGGAGGAGAAGAAGGAGAAGAAGGAGAAGTGGAAGAGGGGATGGGAGAGAGGGAAGGGAGAGGGGGAGTGCAGAAAATTTTATTTTAGTGTAGGAGACTTCTGTAATTCCTCCAGCAAGAAATTTTGTCCCGTACTTCTGGATTACCATAACATTTTACTTCTTATGATACTAATTATGTTCTACCTTATATTAAAGTTATTTGTGTACAGCTATTCCAATTATCTTATTGGTCAAAACCATCATCATTAAATCTGAATAAACTTTACTATCTAACACAGTCCTACCCCTAATTCTCCTTTAGTCTGTCTTTCTTTCTGATGTCTTTGTAACTTGTCCTTTGAAATGCCAGGTAATTATAAGCAAACATATTTTTGTACAGCTGTTTTAACTCCTCACTCTATCTGTTTGTCAAAAAGTAACCTGCATTTTTTCCCTACTGCATTCATTTGACTTTCATTAGTCAATGGAAGAATAGAGCTGGATAAATGTATAAATGATTCACTTGATTATAAAGCAGAAACTAACACACCATTGTAAAGCAATTATACCACAATAAAGATGTTAAAAAATTAAAAAAATAAAAAGTTTAAAGAACATACTCATTACTAAATGTGAGATATTTGTGAAAATAAAACTGTATCTGTGTCTAATAAAAAAAAAAAATAGAGCTGAGGTATATGGTCAATACTTTCCTTTCTCCAAAAAGCTATTCAAGACCCCGATCAACATTTGAATGTGTTAGTCTGTCTTTTCTATTACTACTAGAGTTATGGCTACATTTCACTCTTTGGGTCAGCCTGGATTTCATGGTCCATAAGTTTCTCCTATTGAATACTAGGTTTCATTTCCCTATGAAAATTTTGATATATTATCTTGGATTGGTTCTAATAAACAGTTTCTTTACTTCTCATTTGAAGTATGAGAGTGTTTCAGGAGCAAAGGAAGGAATTTTGTAATATTCTTTCTAGTATCTCTTTTATCTTTCTAGTATCTCTTCCTGTTTTTTTCCACAGACATAATCTTAATTTTAATTCAAATCTTCACTACCTTGATCTTGATCATTGGTATTCTTGGCCCCTGATTCTGCTGTCTTTTCCATCTAATCTATTCTGTACAATGACTCCAGCTTGATCTTTGTAAAACACCATTATCATCATATTTTCCTTTATTTAAAAAATCCCCTATTACCTTATGGGTAAAATTCAAACTCCTTTACATTTTGGCATGTAAAGCCCTAAAAATCTGCTCCAAAGCTAAATTTTCAATCTTAGTTACCTCTTGACCATTATAAGTCCACTGCTTTCATTAAACTGTTTCTGAAATGGGACATTAACTCATTTGTTATATTGAAGTTATCAACCCATATGTACACTCAAAGACTCTATTAACAAGGCTGGATTGAATTTCTTTTCCTCAAGAATATCTTCTATTCTCACAGTAGACCACAATGATGGATCCATCCTATAAATTCTTAAAGCATTCAAGATTATATAAATATACTATTTATACTTCCCATCTCTACTTAGTCATGTTTTATTTAAAGTTTTGTGTTTGCATGTCTTATTTCTCTATAATGAGATAGATAATTTATTGGTGGCTAGAGCCATGACCTACACTTAGTTTTGGTTCATACAGGTTTGGATCATGGGAGGTTCATAAACATTAATAGTCCTAGTCTACCACAAGCCAAGTGATAGGGGCTAGTTTTTGAGCATGAACTATATATGCAGGCATAGAATGACAACTAATCTTCAAATTCTTTCCAGAATTTATCATTTATCAGGACTGGAAAAATATCATAAAACTTCCAGAATTTCCTCCAAATCCTCATAGGTAGTTTCAGATTTCAATGTCATTTGGGAAGAAAAATTTAATTTTTCAGTTTTTGATTCTATATAGATGTATACATGTGTATATGACAAAAAATATATAATATTTTAAGGTGGATTAACCCATTAATATATTGTAGCACTGTTTATTCCTTGTTCACTAAAGAGATTTATCTTAGGCCTTTAACACTGATGAAAAGAGACCCTGTCTTAATGATGAACTGTTAATGGTGATGAATAAATCACAATGTATTTGAGTTTTCATGCCTTTCTTTTCACAAAATAACCTATTTGACTAGACAACATACAACAGTAGAAAAATATTAATACATTTCCTTATTTTCCTTTTTTATTGAACATATTAGCCAGTATTAAGCCAAAATAGAGGACAAAAATATTTTGACCACAAGGTAACTATAATTATTGGATATAACTGTTCATATTAAAAAGCAACAGAAACTGGTATTCAATAGATTGTAAAAGATACACTTTTCCTCCCTTTGAAAAAGAAGGGAGTGAGTCAGAAGAGGATTCATAATACAAATGGGACCCTCTTTTGCAAATTGTCCTAGTTCTGTCTGAGTGTGAGTGAATACTTTTAGAAGAGAACCAGAAGTAGGGCTGTACCTATAGCTAAGTGTTCACTGCAAACACACTGGCTACACAAATGTTGCATTTCTAACACTGAAAAGTCTTTGGAAATCTGATTTTTTTTTTTTTAAGTTACATATCACCTTATCCCAGTTCAACAAATCTGCTTGTTCCACAGGCTTAATTACATTTGGTAAGTCAAGGTTCAGGGAAGTAATCAATTTAATGATAGATGCAATTATGATTTGTAAGGTCCTTTTTTTTTTACTTCTAGTTGTATTATTTTTTCATATTGCCAATAACTGAATTTGTGAAAAATTTTTTGTCACAATTTTAGAAGATTTCCAAAGTTGTAGAGACAAATTAAAGCCTAAAACTACAATGAGAGACTTAGTATGGCACTCAGGTCATGCACTAATCACTGTTGAAAGTATAATGATAATATAGCAATGAAAATTATACCTAATACATATATGGGATTTATTACATATGAGGTACCTTTCTAAGTCCTTTAGATGTATCAACTCTGATCCCTACAACCCCCTGAACTGGTCTAATAATTACCTTCTTTTTACCTCTGAGAAGACTGAATTAGAAAGTTTGAAAAATTGTCCAAAGTCATGGCTATTAAATGTTACATCCAGGATTTGAATTCATGACATCTGGCTGCAGAGTCTATGCTGTTCTCCATAATGCTAAGTAATTAATGAATTGTATTCCATGTGTTTTGCCATAAATCAGCACTTTTGAGGCAAAGATATTTTTCCATAGAAAATTGTTAAGTAATTGTTTAGTTGCTATTTAACTCACAAAATATTACCTAGTTCAGAAAATGTGATCTAAATAAATTTAGATCATGATTGACATAACACAAGAAGATAAATTACTTCTCCTCCCTACACATGCTTTTTCATAGTTTCAGAGCCAGCCTCAGACAAAAAATTGAAAGATGTACAGTTTTTATATTCTACTTCTTTTTATTTACCTTTCTTCTCTTGTTCCTTTGGGTATGCTTTTCCCTCTGTCCATAATGCCAGCCCAGAATTGAGGCAATTGACAAACTCCTATTCTCTTTCAGCACTGCACTCGAATGTCAACTCCACACTGAAAATTCTCTGGATGGCCCTGTGGAGTTAGTGCCTGTCCTCTTGGTGCCTTTGACATATGATGCCTCTTGATTTTACTTTTTGCACATTGTGATATCAGAACTATCACCTTGTCTATTTTCCCTATTAGACCAAGTGCTCTTTGAAAATCAGAGGATGTGTTATTCTTGAATCCTTAGCACCAAAAATACTGTGAACTGTGCCAGAGACTTTAGGTTCATGATTATTTTAATCTTTACAACAACCTCAAGGCTGTTGTATGAATAAAGAAACTAAGGTTTAGAAAGGGTAGGTGGCATAGTTAAAAATGAGGCAGAACTGTGATTACAAAATAATTAAATCTGCCAGAATAGCTCTCTGTCTGACCCCATTTTTTTAAGTGATGCCGAATTCCTTCCTATTATCCTTCACATCCTATCCAACTCTTTTCCCAAATAACCCTTATTCCTTTCTTCCTGGGAAATTATCACAGGTAGATGTTCAAAAGCAAAATGATACGATTCAACTGATATATACTAAAGTAAAAAGTACTGATCTCTGATTTTCTCTGGGGCATCTTATTTTTTAAAGCATGATGCTTATTCACTTAAATGACTGTTTAATTAGTGGAATTTATCTCGCGTGGTATACGTTTTATGCCACAGGGGAGGAAGACATTGTAGACAGTGGGTCTGCTGTGTTTGGCCAGATCTGTCTGAGAATCCATTTCTGAGGTTAGAGCCTCAAAATTGTTCCCACCGCTTTTTTTTTTTTTTTTAACTTGTTTTCTGCTTTCACTCACTTATGAATTTCAAATTCTCTAAAAACTTCTTGAGGACATGTCTTTTGCTTAAACAAAGGCAAAAATTAGAAGGGCCTGTGGCAGTGACCAATTTATGGTAGGACAGCTATTTATACATATGAATCATTTTCAAGTTCGTCATCTGTAAAGTTTGTACTACATGTATTTGATCAAGTTGTCAGGGTGACAGCAAAATATTTCTCTATGTTGGCTTTAATTTATTTATTAAGCCAGTGAGTAACACAAATGTTCTTTAGGATCCTGGATTTGGTGCAGTCTTCATTTTCTTTTCCTTGATAGTTAAATTTTTAACATTCTGACATTAAAAAAAAAAAGCCTACCTTTAATGAAAAAAGTGTGCTATAATATTAAGTAGAACCAACTAAATATTAAGAAAATTAGGCTATGTATTCTCTTGACAGCTATTTTGATAGATAATTAACATACAATATAGCAGGCAACCTTACATTCTCTATAGATGAATTCTGTCATTCCCAAAGATGAGCATAACCCCAATTTTGCTTAAACAGGTTACTCCTTTCTTGCTATCTAATTTCATATATTTGATGGATTCTCTCTTTCTTGATAAATTGAGAAAAAAATCCTCACATCATCTAAAGGGATGAAATTGGAAAGAAGCAAAGATTGCTTCTATGATAGGTGGGCTATTCATACAGAGGAGCATCTCTAACCATACCCTTTAAATTTTATTTTAGGTAATATTGATAAAGTAATCCAAGACCCCAATTTGGCATTGATATCATAAGGGAGGCATAATGATACAGTGGAAAAAACACTATGACCTTGGGAGAGTCCCTTAACCAGTTGGTAACTGAGCAATAAAGTATAATATTTAGCAGGTTACTCTTTAGAGTCATAGACACATAGGTTAAGAGGACTTGCTACCTGTCTGTATGACAGATCATTTAACTGTAAAAGAAAGATAAACTCAAATGCTGTATTGTTGTGAAGATTAAATGAGAGGATGTATGAAATGCTTTCATTACGGCTCCTGTTGCACAGAAAGAATGTTAATGATTTTCAAGCCTTCCACTTATGTAACTGCTATCTCCCTGCCACAACACTGCAATACAAGGGTTATAAAATAGTAAGATGAATTATTCAGTTTTAAAATATTTTAAATAATGGCAAGATTATATTGGTGTAAGTAAATTGCCTCCCAGTATGTCTACTATGAAGAACATAACACTCATGTTAAAAAAAAAAAAAAAAGGCTTGTTATTTTATGATAAATTTGAAAAATATCTCATTGGAGTGAGCTGTGGAAGAAACACTTCTAAATATTATAGATGACTTTCCAGAAGCAGTAGTTTCCAGAAGCAGAGCCCACAATATCCTGGATGTGATTTTTAGCACTGGATGATAAAAGTGATCGCAAAATAAGAATATAATTCAATAAATAAAGATATAAATTCAATAACCTTGAAGGATAAGAGGAATCTTAAAATATCCACCATAGAGTTACTCAGTTTTAGACAAATTAACTGAGACAAAATGTGAGAATTAGTTCAGGAGAAGAAAAATGGAAGGAAATCATTTAAAATGATTCAAAGAGAGACTTAAGGTTATTTTTAAATACCTTATTTGATGCTCAGAGAAAAATCAGGTAGATCATATTAAGAATAGCAGTGCAAAGTAAGATAAGGAGAAATGGTAAATGTAGGATAATAGGCATCTTATTAATAATAGGAAGATTGTCTAAATAAAGTGAAAAGACCTATGTCACCTATGACAGCTCAATTATGAGGACACTCCTACAAAAACAGCATATTAATCTAAATTTCAATAATTACCTTAAAGATGATCTAAAACTATGAATGAAATACATTTCAAATTATTCCAGGAACAATCGACGAACGGCAAAAATACCATGACTGACAATCACTATAAAGTCACAGTTGTTTATGGAGATAAAAGAAAATGCCAGATGTTCCCTCACCTGCCTGGACATAAAATTTCCTAGTGATGCAATCAAAAATAAATACCTCCAATCTCCACTGCAGGCCTACTAAATCAGAGTATCTAAGGGAAAGACCCAGGAACCTGAATTTTTACCAAGATTCTTCCTAACTAACTCTGTATAGTCTTTCATCCACCTTTTGTCTGGAAATCCTGTCTGGTACAACGAAGAGCTTAAAATATATGAAGAGGTATGTAACATTAAAAAATGTATACTTAGCAAGTAATGATTAGTGCAACAGTTCTCAATTGTTCTTAATATATGAAATATCTGGGATATGTCATGAAAATGCAGATTCCTACAATTTATAGGCTGAGGACAACTTGCATGTAGATCTTAAATTGCATCTTTCACCTAATCCTGTCTCTGAAGGAATAGCAGGAATAAAACAACCCCACTAATGGAGTCCAGGTGGTACATTTGAAGACCCAGGTTCTCCTGAGACCTCTCAAGGATTCAGCCTTCATTCTTAAAGACACTGTACAGTCCACACCTTACAACATTTAGTATAACATTACAAATGCTGGTTTTTAGGACCACTCCAGAAATTCTGATTGTATAGATCTTAAGTATGGCCCAATATTTCCATTTTTTATAAGAACCCTAGATTATTCTCTTTCAAGTGTTTGAGAATCACAGTATTAAATGCTGGCCTATTAGATGTAATTTTATAGATTTCCAAAAGCTTTTGATAATTTTACTAATAAATATTATTTAAAATTAATAATTTTAAATAATATTTATTAGTGAATAGAAATAATATGAATAATTGAAGGAATAATATGAATAATATGAAGGAATAAGTTTTGTCATGGCTGGTGAAATACCTCAGGTATGGGAAGCAACATGTTGGCAAAATGGAATAGTCCTCTGGGGTTGAGTTGGAGCTGGGATTTGCTGACTATTTTGTAAATTAATATGGGAATAATAAAATCTCCAAAGTTTTAGATGGCCCTGAGCTCTACTGGGTATTGAAATATCAAGCTGGCAAATATCATTTGCATGACAATATCATAAAGTTGTGGGTGGATATTATGAAAGTGGCAGTTGGATTTCAATATGGACAAACATAAGAAAATTCTTTTAGAATAAAATCCAAACCATACTTATTATAAGGTACATTTTATTCCTGTTTATTGTAACTAAAACGTTGTGTGATTTTAGGCAAGTCATTCAAACATATGCAGTCAGAGCTAGGAATTAAAAGTGTATCTCAAAAAAAGAGAACAAAAAGAAAAGGAATTGAGTCAGAAAATTCTGGAGCAGTTTTTGATTGGAGATATGACTGAAGACAAGTGATAGAATATAAAACTTCTCCCAGTGCTACTACCCCTCACCCCAACCTCTATTAAAACCTCAGTTCTAGAATTGAGTTTGAATTTACACAGTAAACAACAGCAGCAACCACAAACAATATAGTAATTGAAACAGTCTAGGAAAGTAGTTCCTTACTGCAACTACCCACACACTAGTGAAATGCAGTGACCCTTGTGTCATAAATACTGTGTGAATCGCTAATTTTTACTAAAACTTACTATGTATCAGGCATTGTTCTAATCCCTTTGCATTTATTAATGCATTTAATCCTCACAATAACCCTATGAGAAAATTATCCAGGCTATCATCTGTTCAGATGAATAAACTGAAGCACAGGCAGGTTAAGTCTCTTGTTAAGGGATAAAGTAGGTGGTAAATCAAACCCAACTTTGTGACTGATTTACTTTAAACAAAATTAATAAAAATACATTCTAGTTTAAATCTCTGTAATGATGCCACTCTCATGAACTTGCTTTCTGATAGCTTCCTTGATTGATGGTAAAGGAAATGGTGTTCCAGCTAGTTCACTGGCATTGCACCTAAAGCCTCTCTTGTGCTCTATAGCCTAGAATGTAGAAAAGCTCTTGAAAGTGAATTTTGGATAGGAACACTATTCACCTTCTGTGAATTGTAGGAAAAGTCATTTGAAAGCCACTGATCTAAGCAAGAGGCAAAGAGTGTTGTAATTAGAAGTATAAAGAAGGGGTTAAATGAGAATGAAATTGCAGATGTAGAATTCACAGGGCTTGCCAAGCCTATGGACTATGTATACAATCACGAGATTAGGAGGATTCTAATTGATCCAGAAATATTTGTATTAGATGTTTAGAAGAAAAGTGATCTCACTAACAACAGATATCTGATGAAGAAGTTAGTTTGTGGGAAATTCTAAATTGGAAACAGAAATAGAAGTGCCCACTAAAGACAAATATTTAGAAATATAGATGGGGCACAGGAGTAGAATTCTGGAGGAACACCTACATTTGGAAGGATAAGCTTTCTTAAGTCCTTTAGGGAAAAATGCTAAGTGTAAACAAACCAGACAAATGGGTGAATGGACACATCCAAACCAGTAGCTAAATGGAATGATTGATATAGGGGACAGTTTTTTTTTTTTTTTTTCCTTTAATGTCTTTATTGGAGTATAATTGCTTTACAATGTTTTGTTAGTTTCTGCTGTATAATAAAGTGAATCAGTTATACCTATACATATATCCCCATATCCCCCTCCTCTTGCATCTCCCTCCCACCCTCCTTATCCCACCCCTCTAGGTGGTCGCAAAGTATCAAGCTGATCTCCCTGTGCTATGTGGCTGCTTTCCACTAGCTATCTAATTTACATTTGGTAGTGTATATAAGTCAGTGTTACTCCCTCACTTTGTCCCAGCTTGCCCTTCTCCCTCCCCATGCCCTCAAGTCCATTCTCTACATCTGTGTCTTTATTCCTGTCCTGTCCCTAGGTTCACCAGAACCTTTTTTTTTTTTTTTTTTAGATTCCATATATATGTGTTGGCATATGGTATTTGTTTTTCTCTTTCTGACTTATTTCACTCTGTATGACCCACTCTAGTTCCATCCACCTCACTACAAACAACTCAGTTTTGTTTCTTTTTATGGCTGAGTAATATTGATTGTATCAATGTGCAACATCTTCTTTATCCATTCATCGATATAAGTGTCGATAGACACTTAGGTTGCTTCCATGTACTGGCTATTGTAAAGAGTGCTGCAATGAACGTTGGAGTACATATGTCTTTTTGAATTATGCTTTTCTAAGGATATATGCCCAGTAGTGGTATTGCTGGGTCATATGGTAGTTCTATTTTCAGTTCTTTAAGGAACCTCCATACTGTTCTCCATAGTGGCTGTATCAATTTACATTCCCACCAACAGTGCAAGAGGGTTCCCTTTTCTCCACACCCTCTCCAGTATTTATTGTTTGTAGATTTTTTGATGATGGCCATTCTGACTGGTGTGAGATGATATCTCATTGTAGTTTTGATTTGCATTTCTCTAATGAGTAGTGATGTTGAGCATCTTTTCATGTATTTGTTGGCAATCTGTAGATCTTCTTTGGAGAAATGTCTATTTAGGTCTTCTGCCCATTTTTGGATTGGGTTGTTTGTTTTTATGATATTGAGCTGCATAAGCTGCTTGTATATTTTGGAGATTAATCCTTTGTCATTTGCTTCATTTGTAAATATTTTCTCCCATTCTGAGGGTTGTCTTTTCGTCTTGTTTGTGGTTTCCTTTGCTGTGCAAAAGCTTTGAAGTTTCATTAGGTTCCATTTGTTGATTTTTGTTTTTATTTCCATTTCTCTAGGAGGTGGGTTAAAAAGGGTCTTGTTGTGATTTATGTCATAGAGTGTTCTGCCTATGTTTTCCTCTAAGAGTTTTATAGTGTCTGGCCTTACATATAGGTCTTTAATCCATTTTGAGTCTATTCTCTTGTACAGTATCAGGAAGTGCTCTAATTTCATTCTTTTAGATGTAGCTGTCCAGTTTTCCCAGCACCACTCTTGCTTCCTTTATCAAAGATAAGTTGACCATATGTGCGTGGGTTTACCTCTGGGATTTCTACCCTGTTCCATTGATCTATATTTCTGTTTTTGTGCCAGTACCATACTGTCTTGATTACTGTAGCTTTGTAGTATAGTAGATTTAGGAGAGACAGTGAAAGGTACAGAGGAACCTATTCAGGGGAGTCTTCACCCAGGTAAATCAATAAAAGAAAATATTTTCAGGTTTAAAGAGATTTTCATAAGATGTCAAGAATGATGAAGACTGAGAAAAATCTGGTGAGTTTGATGAACAGATACTTGATGAATTTTGAGAAAACACCTTGAGTGGTGTGGTGAGGTTAAATGCCAGATTGCAGACCATGAGATGAAGAGAGGAAGTATAGCAATGGAGACAGTGTGTGTAGACTAGTCTCACAATAAGAAAGGAAGTCAGATTAAAATTACTGAACATACATTTGCCACTCTTAAAAAGTAATTCAAAGTTCATGGTTCATTTCTTATGTTAAGCATGATATATTCACCATTACAATGTCAGTTATCAAAACTTTACATCCTTTGGGATTTTATTTCCTGAATGACAATAACAAGTTTTCATGTGGGAAACCAGAAAAAGCCTAAATTAGATTCATATTTAAGAAATTTATCTTATTATTTGTAAGCACTTATTAACTAATTCTTCAAAGTTTCTAAGACATATTGAGGGAGTTAATAAAATGATGCACATTGTTTTTCTTGTTAAAAATTCTTATTTCCATAGATAGAAGTTCAAATTGTTTTCATAAGTCTGCTTGAGGAGAAATTGAATTGTGTGAAATGACTGATTGTCAAGGACATCTGAGCAAATTATTCATTTTATTCAGAAATCTTCCAATGATTTTTTGAAGTTTCTATTTAATTTGTAGCATATCAAGATTTTAAGATTTCCAGAGAGACACATAGCAAAATAAATAAAAGATTAATAAAAGCCAAGTAAGTTTCTTATATTCCTGCAGAACTTGACATAAAACCTTAATGCTATTCAGCTTCTTTCACATAGATAAATATATTCTAGTAGGAGTTTTCTTTCACAAGCTTTCCCAGTTCCTTTGGAACTATCCATAAATTGAAAATTCTGAACAAAGATTAAAAGAAGAAAAAGTCTCCTGGGTTTAGGGGAGAGCATTTAATACCCACTACAAAATTTAGAGGAGAAAAGGGAAATCTAAGAATACTCAAGGCCATTCCAATTGCCATATTTCCTGTGATAAACTGATAAGGAAATAAGAATGACTTTGCTGCATCTCACTGTTTGCTTGGCAAAACCAATTCAGGTACCAGAAATAGAGAGAATAGCACAGGATCCATTCAGTCTGTACTTTATCTGGAGCAAAGAAAACAGAGAGGATTTGAACAGGTATACATTTTAATTGATGTTTATTCCATCAAACGTTGTTATTTCTGATTCAGTGATTGTGATCTTAGGTGCTGAATTAGCAGCAGAATGCTGTTTAACAACCAGTTCTCTGGGGTTGGAGGACAGTGAGGACTCTGATATGTAGACTTTGCTACTTTTCACGTTGTGGATACTCCCATCATGGTTGATCTCAAGCTACTAAGATGTGAAGAGATGCACAACCAACTCCTGTAAGCAGGAACAAGCCAGTTCCAATACACTGCTAGAATAGCCATGAATATTCCAAAAGATAAGTAAGAAAAATGAGTTGTTTCAGATTTCTCTTTGATGTTTGTATTAGTTTTCTGTGCCCTTGTATTAAGATCCTTAATCTCATCTTCAAAAATCCCTTTACTATATAAGGTAATATTCAAAATGTCCTGGAATTAGGATATGGACAACTTGAGGTCATTATTCAACCCACCACAATCTTCAAGGGTATACCATTTTTTATATTCTTCCATTGCTCTTAGGACCTGTCTTATTCAGAAGTGAATTAATGGGGTTGATTCATAAATTATGTAAGTATGTGATTCTGTGCATAATTCCCTTGACACATTTCTTGGTTTAAAAATAAACCTTTTGCCTACATATACATTCTTAGCTGATGACTTTGTCTGTAGTTCATTTAAAATAAATGCCATCAGACTTCCCACCACCAAATATTAGGTTATCTGCATCTATAGTCTTTTTTACTTTTCTCCCCACTGTGACAACTGATGAATTCTCTAACAAAGGTCACTCTTTCTGCATGCATTCTGAATATATTCCCATTCATTATCCAAGTTACTTCCTCAATTCTTTTTCTCGCTCCTGCCCTATCCAACTCCAGGGATGGCAAAGGGCCCCAAGGACTGTTTTTATTTTTCGTTCTTTTCTTTTTTTATTTTTCTTTCTTCTCTTTTTTCATTATCCTCTCTGTGTCACTTTGGAGTCACTATAGCCCTAGAGAAGGGCCTGAAAAAATGCTGCCTTAGGAAGGAGTGAGCTCTTACAGGAAAAGATTCCATCTGGACCAGAAGAGGAGTGAGGAGCCTGGTGCTGTGCATAGTGAATTGTGGGAAAATGCTTTGCTCTACCTCCTTGAAAAAGTGAACCTATTATCAGAATGTAATGTTCTTTTCTGTCCCTAGAGATGCATTTAATATCTTGTATGATATTCATAGACCAATTTAAACTTCTTTTGGTTTTTAGTTCATATTTGTTTCTATATGTTTTCATTCCTTTCACTATAATACTTGTAAAGTTTTTAGAACAATGCCTCACATGTACTAATTCATTATAAATGTTGATTGAATAAAAATAAAATAAAATAAAAAAATCTTCAGAATTGGGCTGAGAATTCTAATGAGAGCAGAAATGAAAGTATGAACTTGCCATGCATCAGACCCGAGATAGTGAGACCTTGAAGGGAGACCAAGACAGTAGTGTTGAAGGAGAGGCAGAGGTGTGTCGAAGGAGAGATATAGAGTTGTAGGAATAAAAACTTGGCAAAAGAGAGAAGTTGTTAAAAGGGGGTGTTTAATAAATTTTGCTGTTTTGCAGAATGCTGCCTCCACATTCGTTACCCTGCAAACCATTAGTAAAATTCTGTATTACCTATAATAGTTTTGGAGCTAGATTTGTTTGTTTTGTTTACAACACAATGACCTGTGAGATTGGCTCCATGGGGCACTGGACAGGCAGACAGATCCTAGGATGCTTGGTTACACTCAGTTTTTAGGGTAATATCTTCCCTTGTATTATATTGTAAGCTACCTAAGGACAATTATTGCATTTGTTTTGCCCTCCATTATATCCTCACTACTTAATGAATTATCTGACACATAAAGGTATGCAATATACATTTGTAAATGTGTGAAGATAGTTTCTCACAGTGCCAGCAGAGGAAAATCTGATCACATCGCTCATGTACTTCCAATCTTCTAAAACTCCCCACTCTGTATTTTGGACAACTTTTGTGTGTTTGAATGATCTTGGCCAGAATTTTTACTCCTGCAATGACTGCTGCAACCAGGTCTGTGTAGGTGCAACCAGTTTCACTCAGCTGCAACTTGAGGGCAACCTGTAAATGCACAGGAGTTAACTGCCTGTGGAGTCACCCTCAGGGATGGAAGACCATTGATATGTCTGCCAAGGAGATTATTCTGAGTGCATTTCATAAGGCTCTGGTCCTGTGCGACCAAGCTCCAGCTGCCTGTAGATGTGGTCATCTCCATAATGTAACCCCCCTTTTCACTAGTTCATTCCTCAAACCCACCCCATTCCACACTCCTGCTCTCTGTGATAAATTTCAAATAAACTACCTACAAGCAAATTTTGTTTCAAGCTTTGCTTTAAGAGGATCCAAGCCAAGACAATTTTCCAATAGTTTATAAAGTAAAATTTTATTTGTCCTTGAAGGGAAATAATTTGCCTATGTATATAACCTCTGTTATTTTAAGAAAGGCCTACTTTTTTTCAAAGAAGTGTAAAAACACAATATTCTGAAATGATTTTTATAGCTAACTCTATGGTCACAGCAGATTAAATGTAACTTTTATATTCAAACCCCTGCAGAGGTGTTTGTCAAGTTTGCAGAAATATCCATTATAATGCCTGTCTCTGCAATGAGAGGTTTGTAAAACCCAGTAGGAATTGTAGCTGACTGTGATACAAATAATGGAATCATCCACAATCATATTCTATTTTTATTTTCAGACTAAGTGTTTAACATAAGCCACCTACTTGGGAAAGCATTCAAGAATATGTCCTTCCTATAAACATGGTCTTCCATTTTTTTTTTTTTTTTTGAAGAGAGATCAAATAGTAATATAGACGTTTTTTGAATTAAGAACAATTCTAGTCTAATTGATGCCTTTCTAGAATAATTTAAATTTTCCTGCTTTTTGCATATTATCCTGATATAAATTCTATAACCATTCAGTAAGCTCAGTAATTTTAAATAGAAACTGTTAACATTGCATATAAACGTTAAGTCTGAGAGGCTTGGACATTGCTGTGTGTTTCCCGATTCTGTAGAATTGGTTCCCTTTTGAGGTGAGGGTGCGGGTGGCTGGGAGAGGTAGGTTGACAGTCAGCTCTGCTTTGATGTGAGGGCAAGGAACTGGCTGTCAGGCTGTGGACACTCATGTGCCAGAATGAGAAGGTTTTGCACTCTGTGCCACTATTCACATTAAGAACTTTAGCTTTCCAGGGAAAGTTCACTCATGTTGTTAAGAGGTTGTTAAGAGCCCTTTGGTCTTTTTGCATGTAAGGACAGGGAAGAGAATTGATTCCAATTTTTCACTGAAACAGATGTTCAACGTATATACTTTCAGTCCCCCTTTGGCCCCGTTTCTTAGGCCCACACTTAGCTAACTGATTTCAGAGCTTTTTCAGGCTTCCACTGGGCACATGGTTTTTAGCCCTTTCCTTAGATCCCTTAAACTTTATTCTAGGTTTTAGTTACTCTGCCTGTTTAATCCTTAAACTCACACCCTTCCTTATTCTTCCAGAAATATATCAAAGTGTCTCATTTGTTAATGAAATGCTTCCTCTACTCATTGATGACATGAATTTCTTCTTACAGGGTCTCAGAAGGGAGACAGGAGACAAATACAGGCACCCAGTCCACCATCTTGAGCTGCATGCCCACTTCTCCTTGTTGAAATACTCATTTTTCTTGGCTTCCTTGATACTACACTATTGTTTTTCCTATTATCTCTCTGACTTTTCCTTATCATTATCCTTTGTAGGGTTTTCATTTTTAACCTTTCCAGAGCAATTTAGACTACTCAAGGCTTGTTCCTAAGCTCACTTCTCTTTCATATGCATTTTGTGGGCTTTCTTAACCACAATAATGGTTTCATTTATCATTTGCATTGTGATGATTCATGTTCATATTTCAACACTATTATTGAAACTATGAATTGTATTTATAGAGCAAAATTTTAAGAGAAATTACATCCAAACTGTATCACAGTGTTATTTTCTTGTTATATTCAAAGTTTCACTTATGAAATCATGTCTAGTAGAGCACACATATCTACAAATAGCTTAAAAATCTGTAACAATATGTATTGAAAGATAATTATATAGTAATAACTTGTTAACATCTATTTGTTTTAAGCTTTTACAGTTAATCTATGGGAAAGTTTAGAACACTTGGTTGCATTTGCAGGAGAGAACGTCAGAGTAAATGTGGAAGGCAAAATGACATAAAAGTAGTGTAGGAAAGGTAAAGGAAAAAGTAGGACTAAAACTATCACTTTATATAATAGAAAGTCAAGAATTATTTTTAAGAGTTAAAAGGATAATAGAGATTTAAGCACATTGTCAAGGTTAAAAAGGAAACAACAGAAAAATATTATTTAACTATAAAAGAGGGGAGGATAGAAGAAACAGATGTACATCATATGAGTTATTGTCTAAACTTGATTAAACAAGAAGCACAGATATTTCCTAGCATTATATGAGACACTCATGAAGAAAAATAGGAGAAATTAAAAAGTTAGCTTTAGGGAGTAGGACTGGATAGAAGGGAGGTGTGTGGGTTTGCTTTTTCTTTCCCCTTCTTATCAGCACTTATAAACCACTACATTCCTTTGATAAGGGTGTATTACTATGATAAAAATTAAAAATTAGTAGACAATCACCAAGAAAAACAATAATCTCAGATAATTTACAGAAAGAAGGAATATGAATTTTCTAACTTCTCTCACAAAATCTTAAATAAGACTGTCATTGAATGATGTAATTGAAATTTAGCAGGTGTTTTTCACCTGTTTCTTTTTAACTTAAATGTTAACTATAAAATAACAGTTTTATTTTACTTGTGTGCATTGCTTTATTGAACCTTTCATATAGTACTGCACAAATAATGATTTTTTGAAACTATAGATGTTTGTAAAATAAAAATAAGTCAACGGTTTCAACTGCTTCAGTAAATTCAATTAACATGACTAAAAATATTTATTAGTTTAGTGACACAGTATTGGTTACATAAGAAACAATGGCTAACAGTGTGACAATCTGAAAAGGCCAGTGGGAATGAAAATCAGCAGTCAAGGATGGAGGGATTGGTTTTAATAGTAGGAGGGACAGTAGAGTATCTCTACTGAAATTACATAAGGGAAGAACAGTGTGGATGAAGATGTATCAATAGTTAGATTTGAAATTCCATTAGTAGGAAAGTAAATTTGATACTTAAATAGGTTTTGTAAAGCAGTGGGAAAGGAGGGAGGCTGTCCAGTTTGAGAAAAGCAGAGAAGATTCCAAAAATCTTTGGGACAGTTACAAATTAACCATCCACAGAAACTTACTAAGATTCAGTGGCAATATTGATGTTGTTGATCATGAATCCCTGGCAGGTGTAACTCTCTAGCAACTTTCAGATTCCAAGGCAGTCACAAATTAAGGGTATAGTGAGTTCATTAGGAGTGGGGTTTTGCCCAGGGCGAGCAATAGAATCAGAAGGGCAAAGGAGTTTAAATAGCAGCAAACAAATTACTCTAATTATTCTTGAAATGTTTGACTATGGAATGTATAAGGTAAATTTAAGTGATACCTTTGGGTCATGAAATCAAAGAAGTGCAAGAGACTGTTGAACATGGGTCCTGAGCTTTTAAATCACTGGTGAAGGTGGTGTCAATTTTTGGATTCTTACTTTACATGTGTTCCTCTCCCTTGTGAAGGTCAATGTAATGTTTAGGTTTGGTGCATGAAAATAAGGCAGAATAGCCTACTCAACCTCAGGCACTATCTGAATGTACGGTATTATTACATAAATGGATGGTGTAAATGGAACTAGTCAGCAAAATGTTACAATTTTCAAACAAAGATGCTTCAAATTCTTGCTGAATTAATGAGAAAATAGAAACTTTATGAAAATGGCTTATAGAAAATCACCTCAATTCTAAACTATTAACTAGGTAAGTTTTCTAAATGCATATTTATTTTCCTTTATTCTTTTCACCCTATAGACATTCTTATATAATATTGAAGTTGGCATAATATACACACAATCATAGTTTTAACTGTATTGATGGAATACACAATGATAACACTTAAATCTCTTTCTCTAGCTCAGTCCTCTCTTGTGCATATTAGGAATATGTATCAGTAACCTACTGCATATTTCCACGTAAATTTCCCATGGATATCTTATCTCAACATAGCCAAAACTGAAATTGTCACATTCACCAATTTCTCAATCTATTTTTTCATCTGTCTTAACTCTTTTCATGAAAAGAATCATCATCCATTCGTTGAACTATGTGAAAGCTTTCTCCTACTCCAGAGCCTCATGTTTAATCATCACATTCTGATAATTCTACCTTCTTAATATCCCAGGCATGTTTTCAACCCTTCAGTGCTATTACCACTGCTTTCATTCTGTCCCTCCTCACCTCCTCACCTCTTGACTGGTTAGTTTCAGTAGCCTCTAAATTGGTTTCCCATTTTTCATCCTTGTTTCCCATTTATTCCTCCATGCCATTACCTAGCAGTGTGACATTTGGAGGTCCCTTCATCTCTTTCAAATTGGCTTCCTCATCTCTGAAATAGATATTGCATTTGTACTCTCTACCTGATAGGATTATAGGATTATTACTAATGTTTTATATATATATATATATATATATATATATATATATATATATAAACTCTGGCTATACATTACTGCAGCATATATTCTAAATCTAAGCATATAAAAGACTAGTGTTGAAATAGATTATTTTTTAAGCTTCACAATCCATCAGGATTCTTGAGCTTACTTTTCAATAATACCTTCATAGCTTTTTTATTGCATGACAGAGCAAGCCATATATCAACTGTAATATAGCACTTGACTTCTTTAATGCAATGCTTAATTGTAAATGTCTATAACTACAAATCAGGTTTTTAAATCTGAAGATACTTTGGATAGATGGCAATACCTATACTTATAGAATCATCATTTCTGCCTGAATTGCACTTAAAAGTTAAAGTTCCAACTGCTCCTATTATTGGAAAAGTAATAATAACAATTATAACTATGCCATGAAGTGTTAAAAGCTGAACATTTAATTTGAAGGTAGCTAAAATTAAAAAGTGATGAAAAATGAACCTGCAAAATACTTGCAATTCATACACATATGCTATATAGAGGCCCTAAAGAGCAAAAAACGAACTGTGGAGTCTTTATTACAGTTCATCTTTTTGGAATCCCTCTTCCTTTTTGGCATTAGGGTAGTGTTAAGGTTAATATTTCTTAGCTATAGATCATCACTTTCCTATGTGAAAAATTTTATTCTAAGGTATGCATGATCTTAGACTAAAAGTGTAGAGTTTCTAAATATGCCAAATGCCTTTTTATTTTATTTGTGCTAGGTTTAAGTGCTTAGAAGAACACTAATACATCTTTTTTTAAGGTCTTTTTGTATTGAAGTACAGTTGATTTACAATATAGTATTAGTTTCAGATGTACAGCATAGTGATTCAGTATTTTTGCAGATTATACTCAATTTTTCACATTTGAGTTGGCTGACCATTTCAATCCAGTCCATGGAACTTACCATCATTACGGAGAGTGAGTGGTGTTGGAGGACTAAGTACTCGAGCGTTCGTCACTGTGTTTTTCACCAGACAAATATAGCTGCCAACATCTGATGTTTGGACTTTAGAAATATAAAGGTTGCCTGTCTCCTGGGAAATGAACCGCCGGCTGTCTTCCGCCACAAAGGAAGGGAACTCGTTAAATACCCAGCTATAGACGATCTCTGAAAATACACAAAATTCAATTGTTTAAAGACAGATTATTTTACTAAAAATCTCAAGCAACAAAGCTTTTACTAAGTATTAGATAGGTTGCAAGATCATCCGTATTTGATCCAGATGTCTATATCATTTTGTATTTTATGTTCAAAGAACTGCTGCTTTTAATGACTACATGAAGATCTGAAATATTTTTTAAGGATGCTCAGCCTTTATCTATTCATCCATGTACTTATTCATTCAGTTCTAATGT
Source organism: Lipotes vexillifer (assembly GCF_000442215.2). NCBI lineage: Eukaryota > Metazoa > Chordata > Mammalia > Artiodactyla > Lipotidae > Lipotes > Lipotes vexillifer. The sequence continues at coordinate 403,322 of NW_006799777.1, forward strand.
GTGTTGAATGTATTTTAGATGCCTGGCACTATGATAGCACTGAAATTAAAAAGATGAGAGAGACAGTTTTGCATTCTCAAAGATTGGTCTAATGCGAAAGATTTACCCAAACCTATGAAACAATGTGGAATAAAGAAATGGAGATGTATACTCTACTGTAAAGAAGACAATGGAGAAGGGCACTTAAGCCATCATGTTGATCAGCAAAAACTTCTTAAGTTAAGAGGTGCCTGAGCTACATTCATTTATTCATTTGTTCAACAAATACTAGTTGTGGATCTTGATGGGCCAGGAATGCTCTAAGTGGAAAAAAAAAAGTCTGTGCTCTCATAGAGCTTCCATTATAGTGGAAAGTACAAGAATACACCAAATATTTGTCAAGTGGTAATAAAGGCTGTGAAGAAAACTAAAGCATGTAAGAGAGCTAGAGAGTGGCAGGGGTGAGAAAGATGCATGAATTTATATTTTAAAAACTCTCTCTGACTACTGTTTACAGATGAGACAGCATGAGGACAAAGCAGGGACCAGGGGAAGGGGAAGCAAGAAGAATAATGTTCCCTAGTCTAAGCGGCTATTTTCAAAATAGCCATGACATATATAAATGATTTGCACTATAATGGTAGTTAGTGGCAGTGACAGTAGTGGTGAAGTGATAAGAGGTGACTGGTTCTAGTAAAAATGTGATAGTGGAGTTGACCAGAATTGCTGATGGATTGATTATGAAATGTGAAAAGGAAAAAAAAAATGAGTCAAGGAATAAGGTTTTGAGCCACCACAGTTTTGTGTTATTAGAGTGAAAAATCCAAGAAAGGGAGTAGTAGGAGAAGAGGTTAGAGAAAGTGGAAATTAACCCAAATTACTAAACACAAATTAACATGGTCTGTATGTTGTATTAAGGAGCTTGTGCTCTATCCTGGATGTTTTCTAGCAAAGGGTTGACATAAAGATGTACATTAGTAGGGTATCCTGGTGATCCTGCAAAGGTTGGATTTAGGTAAGTGCAAGTTGAAAGAGGGAAAAATAGGACGATATTGCATACTGAAGGTAACAGCTGGAGAAATCTGAATCAGAACCTGATCATAGCAATGAGAAGAAGGATATTGGCCCAAGAAATATATAGGGAGTAAGACAAATGAAGAGACTAATAGTCCAGGAACACTTTCATAATCTCCCTCGAATGACTGGGAAGAGGATGATACATGAAGTTCGGGATGAAAATAAATGAAGTCAAACTGGCTTAAGGAGAAAGATCACTGATTCACTTTCAGGACATTTTGAGTTTGAGGCAAATCTACATAAGTAGTTCCAGGAATTGGTAAATATGTGTTTGAAGTCCATGAGAGGAAATCTGTGGTTGAGAGTTGTTGGTATGTTGGTGTAACTGAATCATGTAAATAGATGAGAATAGATACAGTGAGAAGATAGTTCTCTGGAAAGCACAAACATCTAAATAAAGGAAGGAAAATGTTCAAAAGGTAAGAGAGAAGGAACCATTGGAAATATTCAAGGGGAATAAAGAAAATGCAGTGTCACAGAGACCAATGCCTTAACAATTTCAAGAGGGTTAAATAATGCCAAATAAGGCAAAAAGGATTTAATGGGAATGTTTATAAATATAATAAAGGAAAATGTTACTTAGGATTGACATGTGGTATATCACTGAATAGCAGTTTCAGTAGATGAGTGAAAATCAAAACCAGCTTGCAATTGAGTTAATAGAATATGAGAAATTGAAGGAATTATGTGTAGGCCAATAGCATTAAAATCTCAATAGGCATTAGAATTACCTATGTTATGGCTAAAAGAGCAGATTCTAAGGTCCCGTTTCCACAGAGTCATTTGTTTAGTAACACTTATTACTTGAATTTTTATAAAGCTCAAGTGTGATTCTAATCTACAGTGAGGCTTGGGAAGCCTTGTTTTATGCCTTTCTTTTCTTCCTCTCTCTCTTTCTTTCTCTCTCTCTCCTCCTCCCTCTCTCCCTCCCTCCCTCCCTTCCTTCTTTTCTTCCCTTAAATATATGAGTTCTTCTAATTGTTATAATGAGAGTTTCATTTGTTGCTCAAACATCACTCAGGCATTTTTATATTTTTGCAATTTACTTTAGGTTAGGTTTTACTGGAGTTACCTCAATTTTTGTTTTGTATTATTAGAAATTTTGAGTAAAAGAAAGCAACAAACAATCACATTAAAGACTATCATTAATTGAAATACCAGTTTTGTTATACTGATAGTGTTTGTTGAGTCAGTGTTTTGTAAAATATTTTAGAATAAGAAGAAAGTATTTACACAAAATCGGCATTTTCTCAAATTTTACAGGTAAGTGTGTATTTGGGGGTTCAAAAATGCTTATTTAGCTTTTAAAATAAGTTTACATAGCAAAGCATTTCATAATTCTAAGAAGAATGAAACAGTAGAAATTGTACAAAATAGAAAAGCTGACAGTCTGAACTTGAATTGGATTTTCTACCTCTGCCAAAAATGCATCTATTGAACAGGGCTAAATCCTTTTTAAAATCACTGTTTACTTTCTCCCATACGGTTTTTCATTCTCTATCAGCATTTATTTAAAATTCTTTTCAAACTTTACTCTCATAAAAAACAAACATTCATTATATTTTTAGTATGTCAGAGTGTGAGGATTATAAAATGATTCAGGAAAGTAGTAAAACACAATTGGCTTTGAAGTCTAGTCTTTAGTCTCATATAACACTTTATTTCATACCAATTGTGCTTGGCCTAAAAATATTTTAAGGTAAGCTGATATATTAAGTACTAAAATCTTAATATTATTATTCATTATCAGAAGCATACTGAGACTGTTTGGTCAATTGTGATTTTCCCATTCTTCTAAGGTTCTTTTTTAATAGTATGTTTAGCTAAGACAATTAAAAATGTTTTAGAAGTTCTTGATACGATTCTTCAGTGAATACTCCCCAAAGTTTTTATGTTAAATTTCTCTAGTACATTTTTATATTGTGTTGTAACATACATTTGGCCTACAAACCCATGTGCTGTATTGACTTGAGGTTTTGGTTTCTTTCTTTCTTTTCTTTTTTAAGTTTTTTAGCTGCACGCACGGCATGTGGGATCCTAGTTCCCTGACCAGGGACCAAACCCGCCTTCCCTGCTTTGGAAGCATGGAATCTTAACCACTGGACCGCCAGGGAAGTCCCCAAGGTTTTGGTTTCTTATGGGAGATTATTTTATCTTTCTCCCTGAGTCAGTGAGAGCCGTTCAAGTTCGCTGAAAGAATAGCCCATTAAGGCCCTGGCTGTTGCAGATATGCTATTCTAACTTCCCCTCTCAAGCAGACCCAAAGACTTGTCCTTTATACCAGCAAAAATAGTCATCCTTAAGCTCCTAGACTCTAGGGTCTGTCACCATGACATGTAAACAAATCTACCTTGCTTCCAAGATTTCCTAGGGATTAACAGTATTCCTAGATTTCAGTTAGGATTGTAGTCCTGGATTTTAGTTCTTTTTTGTTTCTGATACCTGAGATATTTTTTTCTTTCCTGTGAGCTTGGCTTTATATTGAACTTTATTTTATTTATTATTTCTAAATTTTGGGAAAGTCTCTGGGTTGGCTCTGTCTATTGTCCTAATTGAATGTCTAGGTTTCATGGCTTTATGCAGTGCAGACTTTCATCACAATTGCTGTAATTGATTCGGTGTCACAAAACAGATTACCCTGTCTTTGCTCCCTTGACACATAAGATGATTACTTAAATGACATATTTCTACATCTATAGGGTATAAAAACAGTATTAACCATAAGGGCAATGATGTTCATTTCTTATAACTGTAGTGCCATTAATTTAAAAAAAAAAAAAAAGGGTGAGAAAGGGGAACAAAACTGGATACTGCAGTCTCTGAAGTCTTTGTAAACAATTTCAATGAGTAATCATATGCAATTCATTTCAAGATTCTTTAATATAACTACAAGTTAGAAAATAAACATTCTTCTGCCTAATAATGTGTGTTATTAGGAACACACAGTATTCTGCTTCTGTTACAGAAGAAGCTTTGGGTCAAAAGATTTGGAGAGAACACAATGGATGTAGCAATTGATTTGTTCACCACCCAATTAATAATGCAACTCTCCCAGGGAACCTAGTTTCTTTATCCTTGTCAGCTATAAAAAGGAAAACCTAAAAATCAGAACCTTCCCTATTTTTAATATATGCTCAATTTCATGGTTTATAGTAAAATTTTCACCTAATGGGCTGTACTTACCAAAATCCCTGGTCTTTTCCCTTTTTGATTATTCCTGTAATGTGAGATTTAATGTTATATCTGTCAAATAGCTATAATTATGATTTGTTCTTTATTATACAAGTGTAACCTTTTAGTTTGTTTTTTAAATAATTTAAGTTTTGTACTGTAGTTTGATATATTTTTTTGTTAAGTTTTACTGGATGCTGCTTAATAGAGTGTATGTCATAAGTATTTTAATATTTACTAATTGCTTTGTAATCATTTTTGTTTTTACAATTCCATTAACCGTTATGACTCCTTTGCCTCCTGTTTTGATGAATTAATTGATATGAAGATACTTGAATAGTGGAATTTAGTAAGTTACTGGCCAAAACAGAACTGTTTTAAAAATTGGTACTATGAATATTTTGTTTATATAAAAGTTTTAGCTGATGGCTAGCTACAATTTTGAGTTTTGGAATTAAGGACATCATGAAGGAAATTTTAGAGAATTGTACCATTAATTATCCATTACTACTGAGCATAAGGGGATACACCTGAAATTAGAAGGCAATATTTTTTTTACATTTCTGATTTATATCTGCATTGTGATAGAAAATGTCACTATCAGCCACATTAAGTACTCTTGGCAGGGTAGAGAGTAAATCTACTGTCTTCACCACCTTATCCTTAGACCTCAGCTGGATGCCTGGTGTGTGGTTGCTTAATACATATTTGATGAAAAAATAAATAGAATAAAACATCTACATATGTATTTTTATAAATATTTCTAAATTTAAGAATAAGAGTAAATATTTTTCACTTTAATGTTCTCACTGCAAATTTTTTCAGCTCTACATGAACTTATTTTGGCCTTTAGAATATGAATCTAAGATTATGTTTGTAGTTGAGCTAAAAACAGGCATTGAGAAGTAATGCAGGCAGTTTTAAGAATCTGGAATGTACTGTCAATGGACAAGAGAGAAAGTCTTGCTTACAAAGTTACTATGAAGTATTTTTGTGATTTATTCTACTAGGTAAATTGGACAGAGATTGAGGGGAGCATTAAATTAAATGTGATCCAAACTCCCTCTCTGGTTAACAGTTTCATGGTGGTCAGTCATTTAGCCTCTTCTTGAACATGTCACTGACACTGTTGAGGAAGCTGATTTGGCAGCTCAAGTTACTAAACAGATCATATATAAAGATTATTTTGGCTGCTGGCTTTAGGATGGAGACTGAGATCAAGACAACTGGGAGTATCATCAAGTAGGTAGTGATACATTTTTATATGCAAAGCACTGTTTAAGATATTATGGAGATGTAAGGTGGGGTTGGGAAAGGAACTAACTTGAGAACTTACTATGAGTCACACACTTTGCACATTTTCCCACTTCTCTCAGCCACACACATACACAGAGATTAGAAAGCAACATTGTGAGTGAATAAGACCATGGACTTCGGAATCACAAAGACCAGAGTTCCAGAGATGGCTGCATGATCCACTGACCTAGGTACCTTTGGGCAAACTATTTAAATTAGTCTACTCATCTGTAAAATGCAATTTAATGGAGGAAATTGTAGGTTAAATGAGATATTACATGTAAGGTTAGTATTACAGAACTTGATGTGGTTATTACCATTATTACAATCATCTACAACATTTAAGGTCTGAGACACAAACAGGTGAACCAGTGGAAAATTATAGCTAATAACTTTCAGAGGAAAAATTCCAACTTGTCTGACTCACTCTAAGCCTGTATTTTATCATTGCATTATTTTGCTTTGATTATTATATTCTAATCTTGCTGGCCCTCAATTTCAATATCCTTAAAATGGAATATATGATGTGATTGTGCTGGGGATTATATATGCCACTTAAATGAGAGTGTTCAACATGCAGAAACTGCTCAGTAAGGATAGCTATTGGCTTAAGATAAATTACTTAATATGTTGCAGTAGTATTTAGTGCAATTCAGATTCATCTTGAACCTTGTACAGTTGGGTTTAATTTCTACATGTGTCAAAACATAGCCAGAAGCAAGGATCCTGAGAGTAACAACAGAGTAAAGCTGTCTAACTGACACTTGGTTAGCACCGGGAGAATCAAGATATTTTAAAAGATGTTGTGAAGAATGCAAGAGAGGACATTTGTATGTTTTAAAAATCTAATTACCTTAATACAAAGGCAGGCTGTATTTTTACCTTAAATTTCAGTTATCTTGGTTGAACAAAACAAATTACTAATTCTTCTTTTTATAAGTTTTTGAGACATGTATTTTCATATGTTTGTTACCTAGAGTCAGAAACAACAGAGTCCTGCTTAAAAGTTATAATATGTCACTGAGACAAAATAAAATTTTTGCCTATAATTCAAAACACCTTTAGTAAAACAAAAGATAAAGAAAAGAATATTTATAATAGAAACAGTAGTAAACTGTTATTCTCTCATGATCCACAACTCAAATGACTCCAAGTAAGTGAATTCCAAGTTCTAGAGTTCAAGTGATTATACCAACTGGGTGACACTATCTATTTTTATTTTCCTTTGGGAATGTTTCACACTACAGAGAAACTTCTTTTTATCCCAGGAGTCCTGTGTCTAGATGTAAAGGTCATTGCTAACTCTTCTCAAAATGCAACCTAAATTTCTTGCTCTGATAATTGGTTTTAAAATTATTTTTATTGAACTTCAAACTTCATCAAGTCAGAGACCAGCATTTTCTCAGCAGGGTGTGATGGTCCATGGCACAAGTTCACCTTAGGCTTCAAACTTTGCATTAAAAAGCATTCATGTTACACTTCTGACAATTCCTTGTTAAAATACACAGATCTCAGTGCTTAATGAACAACAGAATATCTGTTTCCTAGAATCTTGCCAAGAAATATGACCTGGCATTTTGTGTCTATCAAAATTATGAAGGGCTTAGCTGAAAGAAAAGATGCACGGAGAATTACTGGAAGACTATGTAGTTAATCAATTAGATATGACCAAGGTAATCTAAAAGTTTATCCTCATTAAATCAAAACATTATACAGCTTAATGATAACAACAACAACAGTAACAGTGAACATTTTATGGTCTTAGGTCAGTTTCCTAGAAACAGAGTCTGAGAAGGGGATTCTTTTGAATGTGATTTATTGACAGTGTTCCCAGGCGAAGGAATAAGGGAAGCAGGATTGGGTAAGAAAAAAAAAAAAGAAAGAAAGAAAGAAAGAAAAAATAACTAAGCAAAGATGTGGTCCCCTCCAGAGATTGGTTTAAGACTAATCTCACTTAGGGCTCTTGAATACAAATTTCACTGTAGATTTGGTAAGTCAACAGAAGGTAAAGAGAACCAGTCTTTTATACTCACCTCCCCTGCATCAGTTGGTTATTGTCTACCAGGTGGGGGAAGTGAGGTGCAACTAGGGAAGGGAGCTTAATTTCCTAGGTAAGGAAATCTCTGGAGAAGGTGCAGCTGCCAGATGGGTGCATTAACCAGATGAGAGAGAACTGGGTGTAACACCAATAGGATCTAGTAAACCTCTATAGCACTTTAATGGGCTCCAGACAGTGTGTTCTATGTATATTAACTTATTTAATCTCTACAGGGATAAGTAACCCCATTTTATGAATGAGGGAACTAAGATACAAAGATCAAAAACTTGACCAAGAAGCCTTGCTGAGCACAGATCTCTATTTGAAAAAAGAAAAATCTGATTAATAGTTATTTCAAGTATTTATTAGATTGAGTTATGTATATTATGGGGTCTAATTTTGCCAATTAAAACTTTGATGCTTCAAATAGCAACTAATCAGAGCAGTGTCTAAATCCCATTCACCAGACAAAAGCAGGTTTCTAGATATTCCTATTAACTACTGAGTCGCAATTTAATTAAACTGTTGTCACAGAGCCTTAAGTATGTAAAAAGGTAAGAATGTGTCCTGCTAGCATAGAAACCTACTGTAAAATGGAAGGAGAGTTTGCCTTACATGCAGATGTTCCTAGGGGTAAAAGAAATATTATTGTACAACTGCCAAAAAGGATATTTATTCCTACTCCCCTCTTACATTAAGACTTAGAGTTTTCCAAATATTTAACCAAAAAAAAAAAAAAAAATCCTATACATAAATAATCCAATATTTTCTGGAATTAACAGGAGTCCACAAGATGGCAGTGCTTGCTGAGTAGAAAGCATTAATCTTGGGCAATATTCCAAAGGGAGGAAAATGGAAATCTTGATTAGTAAAAAAAAATGTTTACTCATTTTTATATGTTTTATTTAGTAAAATGTCTTTTATCCAAAAGGTATTTGTCATTTGTACATAAAATAAAATAAATAAAATTTAATTTAGCTATAGGCATTGAAAGCAAAAGAAAATTCATAAAGTACATATTCAAAACACTCAACATTTTTCATTGACAGTGATTTTTTTAAGAGATATCTTTACTTCTTTTAATTTCATGCTATGCAAATTTTATAGTTAAATTTGAAGATTTATTGCAGGATAAATAATAACAGGAAACAAATATGAGCTTAATAAATTATCCCTCCTTTAGGTAGATGAGTTCACAGAAGACAAAATCCTCTAGAGTTGTGATTAGCCTAAGCTTCACATGTTAAATGTGGAACTTTGGTTGCCTTTGGGTTACATTTATCATATAGGTGCAGTAGAGAATATTTAGATAAGATAACTTATTATAATGAGATTCTCTGCTGCTCAACTTCTTCTTACATTCAATGTAATTTTTCATAAACATTTTTGTGCTTTAACTGCTTAACTAATGCTCATTAATCCTTCATGCAAATCTTTAATGAAGGTAATTTATTTGTCACATTGCTATGCATCATATAGAAATAGTCGATATTATCTATTTATCAAGAGGCACTGAAATGGTATATTTTCTGCTCTGGGGGTTTGTCCCTATGGTTCACCTGCTTCAGAAAAAAAAATCCTGATCATAAAATACATATTTATACCTGTTGATATGTAATCACTGTAATAAATCTTCAAATTCCTACTCATGAATTCACATAGCATAGAACACTGGCTAGAACTTTTTTAGTTGATTTCTTTGAAAAAAATAGAAAAGTTGGTAGGAGCTATACTAATAATACAAATGGTATAAAAAAGCTATTTAGAATTTATTCTTTTTCTAATTCTACAAGAGATTTTTCTGCAAAAATCAGATGTTTTTTGATTTTTATAATTATGTTTATATCTTTCCTGTCTTATAATTATTATTAAAATAAACTAATGAACTGGAAATTATGATAAAGTCCAGTAATGATTAATAGAGGTTTTTGAGCAATGAAAGTACACATTAAGAAAGAAGAACTATGCCTTTAAAATTGATACATTTACAGTAATTAAGAATGGCTATTATTTTGAGCCTAATATTCATGTTAAATCATATTTAATCACGTTAGACATGCAGAGATATGTAATACGTATCAACTATGAAAATAAAAGATTTCAGTGGAAAAAAACATGTTGTTTCTCCCTGAGTCAATTATTTTTTCATGTTTGCCTTGTTCTTTTTTTTAATTTGCCCAGAAGTTTTCCAGACTTCAGTTTCCTAAACTGGCTATTCTTTGGTCAGTTCCTATATTGCCTGAATCTTTAACACTTTTTAAAATTTCTGGATACAGAGGAGTTTACTTCTTAAAAACCAAACTTATTCAGACTTCTTTATTGAGTATCAATTACTTAGATGTATTCTGAGTATTCTCCACAAGTGTGGGCTCTGTGATGTATCTTTCCCCATAAACCTCTGTTCCTAGTTTGTTTGTCAATTAAGGTTTCTGATGATTGATTCAAGATATTTTCTAAAATCACAAGACTACTAGGAACTATAATAGCTAAAATAAAAACACTATAATAATTTTCTTGGAACCTGGGAGGATTAATCAATATTATAGTTTTAGAAATAGGAAAACCGTATGTTTGTAGGGATTACTGTAAATCTCAAGAACGTAAACCAGTTGTTAGATGGATACATTTACTCAGAAACCACTGATTAAGGAGCTGATTGTTAAAGGTGAAAAATGAGGGATTCTGATTTATAGGGATCACCTAAAGAAACTGGATGCACACAAACTGCTTAAATGAAAATCAGGAAATATCAGAATATACCACATCAGAGACTGGGTAGAGCAGGAAATTTGATTAAAAAAAAAAATGCTAAGTACTTATCCCTTATTCTTAATTGAAAGAAGTGCTTAAGACACCAGTGATACTAGCATGAGTCCAAATATAGTAGAGTGACATGAGACGTGTACTAAGTACCCAGCTTCCTATTCCAGTTGGGACCTCTGTGCAAGAACTGAGCCACATGGGGTTGAACTCAGTGAGTGCATGCATAGGTGTAAGGTAAGGTGGAACCATGAACAAAATCATGGAATTCATAGCAATGCAAAACTACGTTTGAACTTTTGCATCTAGCAGCTATGCAGTTTTCAGCTAATTACCTGACTTCTTCAGTTCTGTTTATTCATCTGTAAAATAATCAAAATAACACCAAGCTCTTAGGATTTGGGGGAAACATTTACAAAAATGTTACCATAATTTCAGGACTATATTGAGTGTTCATAAATTATCATTATTATCTAAAATGCTAACATATGTGTGTATATATATATATATACACACATATATGTACACATATGTATATAATTTTTGCTATGTTTACCATCTTTGTCAAATCGATCTAGCAGTCACTAAGATCCTCATAATCCTTTACACACATGCATAAAAGAGTGGTTTGACTTTACATGTCAGTAACATACCCATATGCTATTCTTGTTGCAATTTATCATACAGCAATATATAGATTATGCAGAATTAAAATATCTGTACACTTTATAATATACATGGCTCCATAATATTCTCATCTGACATCAAATTGGAGTTTAGGAATATTTTTACTCTATGCATGCTACATGCTTACCAAGAGACCTTAAGTGATTCTCTTGTATGAGACTCTTTTTCATGGACCTTAAAATATATTATAATCTCTGCTTTTACACCTCAACACATCTCTTTCTTAAACCATCCAATATTATCTCCCACTCTTTATAATCATTAATGCTTCATCTTAGATAGAATGATTCCCATATCAGTATGCCTCATAATGTCGTTTCCCTGGACTAGAATGCATTCCCACCTTCCTTCTGCCCAGTCACATGCCTACATACAAGCCAAGTGCAGGTGCTATTTTCTTGAAGAAGGTGTCAGGAGTCACTTTTAACTCTTCTTTTCTGAAATTCTATGGACATATCATTAACTTGTGTTCTGATTTGCTTGAAACTGTGACAAATTACATTATTTTTTCCCAGCAGGATTATTAATAGTCTCCCCTTTCACTTTAAAAAATGTTCCAGTTTATATATTAAATATATTATATGGTCTCTCACCTCCCCACACATCATCCACAAAAGAAACTCCTCTTGTATTGGCGCTGACTATGCTCTCTCATTGTTTTCTGTTCTATGTGTATTATATATTCATCATAGAGCAGGGGCTGTGTCATACGCTTACTGAACAAATGTGGCATCAATAAATTAATTAAAAAATTAAATTAAAAATAAAATTATTTAAATTAATTTATATTTAGAGACTTTAAAAAGAATGTTATGTTGCCACTAAAGGTAGTTGGGGATATCTTGAGTAGCACCAGAGTATTCTTGCATGTTATTTTCCAGTTGTCTAAAATAGTGTCCAACTCACTATAGTGTCCAGTGAGTAGTTTATAAAACCTTTTCTGATGATGAATGTAGTATTATGTAATTTCATCATTAGTAAAATAAGATGCTTTCTTATATTATTTATTTAACCCTTGGTAGTAGAGTTTTTTTATAAATCCTATAAGGCCATACATGATTTTGTCCCTGGATATAGCTTTAGCCTTAACACTGTCTTTCCTTTCTTCACTTGACCCAAGCCACACTGGCCTTCTTGCTGTTAATTTTTAACCTAAGACCTGCACATTAATTTTTACCTTAGCCTGAAACATTCTTCCTCCAGATGCTTGTGTGGCTCACTACTAAACTTCTTTCAGGTCTCTGCTCAAATAGCTTCCTCTGGGCAGTCCTCGCTAACCAACTCACCTAAATGAGCCCTAATAATCCTCTCTCTCTCTCTCTCTCTCCCTCCTCATATATATATATATTTCTTATTGGTTGTCTTCTGCACCAAAATATGAGTTTTCTTGCAGTGGGAATCTTACCTATTTTGTTCACCACCATACTCCTCAGTATTGTAAAAAGTGTGAGGTACATAATAAGTAATGACTGGATGAATAGAGAATGAACACAATAGTGAAAATGTTTTCTACTAAGTGTTGTAACATAAATCTCTTGGAAATTAAGCTATTGGGTACAATTTTCCCTTTTATAAGATAATAAACAAAATATTAAAATGATTTAGGAGGAAATTTTTTAAGAACCCCTGGGAATGTATGTATTTTATTATACATGTAGACATATTATGATAAGGACATGAGACATGAATAAATACCAACATTCTAACCATTTGGCTGGATTTTTTTTTCCTTTATTTTATTATGTATTTATTTATTTATATTAAAGTATAGTTGCTTTACAATGCTGTTGGCTGGATTTTATAGGAGCAGTTAGGTTGATACAAAGTAAATACAATTTATAGAAGTAACAATATGATTATTAGTTGTTTTCACAAATGTTAAAAGTGGAAGAGAAAATGAAACTAGAATTTTAAATGATGAATTAGGAGAACCTGTAAGCACAGCTCTGTTATATTTCTTTTGTCTTGCCTATTTCATTTGAGTCTACTGATTCAAAATTTGTGGTGAAGACTTGTTAATAAAAACCATGTCATCCTTTTTTTTTAATTAGTTATTTTGCTATCAGACCAACATTGTGGGATTTTTGCCACTTTGTACAGTTTTTGCATTATTACTTTTAACTCAGCCTGAGCTTTTACTTTAATCACAAAGAAATGCCACCAGAATGAATGTTTTAATCTATCTAGGGAAAAAGCACATGCTTTTCAGTGGTGGGTCTTTGCTATAGAATGACAGCAACACAACACTGATTTTATTAACTCTCTAATGAAGTCCTCAGATAGAATTGCCAAAATTTTAAAGCTCAGCCTGATAGTTATGCTTTACAACTTGTCAAGCACTATCCTATACCAATATTTCCATCAATGATTGCATCAGGGGAAAAAATGAAAATGCATATGTGGAAGGTGACCAAGGAAATCCTAATAATGTTGACATTGTTGAAATACTATACCTAATAAATATTTAGGATTAGATAGTGTCATAGTATCTTTATGAGAACACTAGGGTGCTGGCCTATATGGGGCCATTCCAATTTTAATAACTTTGAAATACCATACTCTTTTTTTTACTTATCCCCTTTGGCTTTCTTTTCCAACTGTACTTTTGTCAATGAGTAGTTCATTAGTTTATTCAATATCTTTATTTCTGAGAGTGAGTCCTCTTCAGTAATACTGATATTTTGAGGATCTTAAAAACTAAAGAGTATAAACTGTATAAACATATTACTGATGTAAAATATTATCTTGATGCAGTAAGTTTACTGTTATCTGGATCTAGGCTTCTGCATCTCAGCACTATTGGTATTTGAGACCAGATAATTTTTGTGACAGACAGTCCTGTGCATTGTAGGATGCTCATTAGCATCCCTGGCCTCTACCTTGTACCCACTAGTTGCCAATAGCATCTTGTCCCCCTCCACTGCCTGTCTCCACTCCAGTTATGATGATGAAAAATGTTTCTAGACATTGCCAAATGTCCCTGGTGTGGGAAAGCATTCCTGTTTGTGAATCACTGCTCTAGATTAATCTAGAAGTGATGTATTCTGATTAACCAACCATTTGAGTTATTTGGTAATTATTGTATTTACTTCTATTTCATTTTATAAATTATTAGAGAGAGAGATAGAAAGATGAAAGCTAGCTCCTTTAATTTCAGTTTTATTTTTATTTTTAAGGACAGAGTACTATGCCTCCTTCATGATTTTAGTTCTACAATATATATATGTAGTCTAGGTAATCAGCACAGTTTGCTGAATTGAATTAGAATTAGGAAACAATCATATCCATAGCACAGAACAATGATAAACTATTGTTTATTTTTGAGTGAATATATCAAAATACATCAAAAATTTTGATACCCTTCCAGGCTATTTTTTCCCTATTAACTGTCAAAATAATTGAAAAAAATGTCAAAGACTGGGTTGACTATATATTGACTCAATGACACAATATAGACATTATCAGATTGTCATTTTTCTATTCCTTATATAAAATGTAGAAGGGTCTAGAAGGAAGTTCAGTTTCATAAGCAGTCCAGTTGTTTGATTCTGCATAAATAATTAACCTTGCAAGCATACAGACTTGTAAGTTGTGTGTGAAATCTGAAACAATGCATTTAATTTACTTCTTTTTATTCAGTCATTTGAGATTACTTTTTCCCCACATTCAAAAAATAATGAAATATGTATTTCCAGAACTTATTTGATTGTATTAAAAATGAAGCCCATATAAATTAATTCAAGATAATGGGAACAAAATGCAAATTTATAGTAGAAATAATATAAAAGGAGGAAAGAGTTTGCATGAATATTTAAGGTACATGGGGTCTGAACTAATCAGAGAAGAAAGGAATAGGTTTCTTATATTGTTAGAGAAATTTCCAGATCATTAAATCACTGTTTTAAGGCATTTTATTGGCATGACTCATAATATTCCATATATTTTACATTTTTTTGAATATAGAAATTACTGTAGAAATTCTGGATGGCTGATAAATCAGTTCAGTTGAAAGTAGTCTACTCAAGGCAAAGCTACACAAATGTCTGTGTTTACCAGAGGTAATAAATCCTAAGAACTCACAATCTAGAGTGAGTCAAATCAAGTAGACACTAACTCACAGACAAGACAGATCTTTTCTTTCACCTAGATTTCTAGTTTTTGATTGTTTAAGCTTTGCCTTCACCATTTATTCTCTGTGTAACCTTGGGCAAGTTACCAAATATTCCTCAGTCTTTATTGTCCTCTTTTGAAAATGGAGGTATACGTCACTTCATATTATTTTGTAAAGATTAAATAGAAGTACCTTAAGCAAAGTACATAGCTTCATGCTTGCTGCCTAGAAAACATTTAGTAAATGAAATTATGTTATTAATTCAGAATGTCTTTTAGCTAAAGAAGATTTTTGAGACAGGACAAATCTATATACAAGGACAAAAATTCCAAGGTTATCCTAACTCAATTGGTATTGAATTAATAACCTATTTTTTTCCCATTTGGCTTGGCTTAAAATAATTCAGGGATTATTCCCCAAGGAGACACAAGATCCTATTGTTGCAAAGAATGAAATTTTCTCTTAAATGTCACGTAGTAAGTGTTTTAGTACCTATAAATATATTAAGCACTTACTATGTGCCAGGCATTTTGCTAACCATTCTCTATTATTTGTAATAATATTATTGGTTATCTCAGTTCTATAGAATTGAAACTGAGAATTGATAAAATTAATTTGTTTGCTTGTTTGTTTGTTTTGTACAAGACAGACAGAAAGGGATATAGTTCCAACTAGAATCTTAGGAAGTAACTGAAATTGTGAAGACTTCTCTAATTTAGGGAGTCCCTTGGCCTACATGAGAACAGTTTTTCAATCTCTAATTATTAGCACAGAAACTATATTAGCACAAATCACACCCCCTCCTCCATAAAATCATTCAAAATCTGAGTTCTTTGTTGCTTTCCTTTCAATACCGTTCTTAGAAAAAGGTGACAATATTTATTTTAAAAGCTTTAGAGACCAATTGCATGATACCAGCTTACCCAAAACAGAAAGCAAAATTCTATATCTTTAACAATAGGTTTTTGGAAATTTTCATTTATTAAACACAAGGAAAGATATAAAATGAATGATATGCATTCTCAGTGCAGGATAAACCTTCTGCAGTTTACTGCTGCCTGGTTCAATTTCTAGATTAAAGACATTTGATTAGTTAAACTTCAGACTGAAGCACTGTAACATTTAGGAGTATCAGCTTCCATTGAAAAAGCTGTGCTTCTATTATAGCATTTTCCTATCTTCCTGACCTGTTTGTCAAGCTTCAGACTGCAGCTGCACACAGGCTTAGAAAGAGCTCATCTCCTAAGGGAAAAGCAAAGTTCTCAAGTACATTTAAAAAAAAAAAATAGTCTATAGTTTTCCTTTGTCTTTTCCCCTTCTGTCTTTCTCTTGTGTCCAATAGAGAGCCGCTGAAATGGCACCAGAATGACGTTGACATAACCTGGATCACAAACCAGGAACATACATCCCTGAAGCACAGCCCTGTCACTGCCGGCCTGTTCTGCCTGCGTCGGTACTGTGTTAATTAGGCGAGGTCAGCCAGTTCTCTCTCTCTCCAGACTTTCATTCTCCCCAAGGGGAAGAACAGTTCCAATGAATGATCTGCCACGTCTAAGGGCACGCATTTTCGAGGCTTGTTAGCTTAATGCCTCTTTGCAATATGTAAGAACAGCGTAAGAGAAATCATTTATATCAGTAACCTCCAGACCAGCTTTACAGAACAATTTTGGGACTGCAGCTCTTAGCAGCTGACTTGTCCTCTCCCCAACATACATGGGCATATTCTAATTAGAGTCACACTGCTTATTATATTTTTATGGGTCTAAGGGAATTCTCTTTAATAAGATACTAAAAAAAAATTGAAAAGTTTATCTTAAATACACAAATTTAGAAAAATCATAGAACTAGCTAAAGAATTATTTTACCATTTTCTCCTCATCTACAAAATAAAATAATAATATAAAGACCTATTTTATAGGTATTGTTTTAATTTGATTAATCCATGCATTAGCTTAGACTCGTGCCTCTTATGCAGTAATAATTCTATAAATATTGTTTTCTTTTGCTTGTTTTTAATGAAGGAATAGTTTTCTATGAATAGTTTTCTACATTTCCCTGCCTAACATGTGCTTAATATTTAAGGAGAACCCCACACTTAATGGACTTCTATCCCAGCCTAGGCTGTTTTGGTTATTTACGCGGTGAGACAACAATGACAGCAGTGCTTGAGATTTTACTTTCTTCATTTCCTTAGTCACATCTGGCTGCTGATCATAGAGACTATCATCCTCCACATTCCCTGACCCTGGCTGGGATGCCAGCCTACCAGTGGGCTAGAGAGAAATAAGGCTGTGAGATCTGATATTGTTTGGACTTTTTAACAAGGTTCACATATAATCCTTTCACTGTTACAGGAGAGTCTGGATTTCTTCTCATCTAGTCCAAAAATGTTATTTGCAGCTAAGCACCTAGCAGCAGGCAGTGTCCTTTTGAAGAAAGGAAAAAGAAAAGTTGAAGGCATTCAAAGGACTAATTAGATAATGCTTGCCTAACTCCTATTACTCTCTGAAGGAAAAAAAAAAGGAAACTAGATATAGTCTTAGAACTTTACTAAATGGAAACTGACAATATGTTTGCTTAGGCAACGTGCTAACTGTATTTTAAGATAATCAGCCAATGGGCAGGAGAATATTTATTTCCTCCCCCCCCTGCTATTTCTCATCCTTGGTAAAGATTTTTTTTTTAACTTCTGCAAATGTGTTC
>NW_006799777.1:421153-478149 GCF_000442215.2 Lipotes vexillifer
ATGATGGTGTCTCTGAACAGTGAAGAGAGACTGGAGCTGTGAAGTTGGAGCCCTTCTACTTTGTAAAGTATCTTTCTTGAAATGGGTTTGATGGAGGAATAGGAATCTTTATTCCTGTTAGAAGGACAAAATGAAACTAGAGAAAGGCAGTCAGAACACATCTGAGGGAAAGGCAATGAATGCCCTTTACAAAACTAGGAGAGAACTGAGTTCCAGCCAGCCAGGATGAAAGAGGGGCCAGGGAATATAGCTGTACCTTCTGCTCCACACAGGACCTACTCTACAGAGGTCTAACAAAGACCAACAATTTGAAGTTCAGAGGTTTTGCAAAGAGTAATACTAAATAGAACTCAAGTGGACTAAGGAGAGAGCTTTACAACTAGTGCAGGGTTGACTAGATGAAGCTAATTTACATTGTTGCAGTATTTTTGGAGAGCATTTTGATGATACTTGTCAACCACCTTACTGCTGATTCTCTCACAAGGAAATTCCATCTCTTGGAATTTAGTATAAAGAAATAATTTAGAATATCTGCAGATATCTATAACTGTTAATGGCAAGGCTATTTACAGCAAAAATAAATATTTTTAAAAAGCTCAAATGTCAAACATCAGGGTAGAGGTTAAATGAATTATTTTTTGAAATACTGTGTAGCTATTAAAATAAAAATGGAGATTAGACATGCCATGATGTTTCCAATATATTGCTTATTAAAAAATCTAATCTCTAATGCCCTAAGTCATGTACTGTATATAAAGAATTAACTACTATCCTATTCATTATAATTATGCTAGCTATGTACTATCCTTGAAAGAACTGAGAAAACAGCCATTCAAATCATCTTCTGCAGTTTAATTTCCTTGTGGAACCCTGATTTAAAAAGGCTAGCTTTAATACACTACTTCTAGGTCACATTTTTTTTATAAACTCTAAAGAATATCAGGAAGTTGCTGATCTGTTAATCTCCTTATATCGTAAATAAATTATAAAGATACTGATATATATATATATGAAGATAAATATGGGTTGGAGATGTAGTTTATCCTTCTTGATATTATGACTTTTGCAACATAAACATTTGTATGTTTTCAGGAGTTACAACCTTTACATTATTTATCCTTAGTTTATTTTTCAATTTCATTATAGGTTATGTCAGTTTTGTTTGAACCATTATTTCGTCTACTTCTTTGAAAGGAATGGAGGTAGGGAGGAAAGTGCTAATAATAATTTAGATAATGTTTACATGGGAAGAATATAAATTCTGATGTTTTATGTCATGTATGCATGGTGCTCTAATATAAATTGGGATTTTTACTAATTATCAGTTGGTATTCAAGCTGAAAGATATGCATATATCTGAAATATGTGCAGCTGGTTAAAATTTCAAATGATTCTGTCTGGAGACTGCATAGATATAGCTAAAACACTCTGGGTTCTTCAGATTCTTCAAAAGATTCTTCAAATAAAAGAAAGAAAAAGAAATACAACCACTGTTATTTTTATAATCATTTCAGTGGCATCAGCATTAGTGATCTTCTATTTTTTTTTTACAGATGGAAAGGAATCTTAACTCTGAAAGGAAGCAAATATGTGTGTTATAAAGACTCCATATTTACAGAAAAGACAAATGTATTTATCATTCCAAAAGGAAAGAAACAATAGATACTAGAATTAAAATTATGTACAAATTTTCATAGAATGATAGCAATATAACAAGAGTAGGAACAAGATTTTCATACAGCTACATATATATATATATATATATATATATATATATATATATATATATATATATATATACAAAAAGAAGGTTACATTCCTGGAGAAAATGAAGATTATGTATGTACCTGTAATATAAAAATTTTAAAAATCACACGAGGACATATATTCTTCACTCAAAGATTTATGCTCCAATGCTCACAGCAGATTCATTCATAATAGCCTAAATTTGAGAACAGCCACCATTATCAACTAGTTAATGGATAAACAAACTGTGATACATCGAAACTGCAATACTATTCAGCAATCAAAAGGAACTAGCTACTAACTCAGTAACATGCACGGACCGCAGAAACATTATGCTAAGTGAACGGAACCAGGCTTATAGACAACATACTGCATGATTTCCTTTAAAATAATTTCTGGAGAAGACGACATTTAAGTATATATAAGGTAGACATTAGTGGATGCTAGAGATGGGCACTGGGGGAGGAAAGTAATTGGAAAGAGGCATTAGGGAACTTCCTGTGATAATGGAAATGTTCTATGGCATGATTATGACTATGTTTATATGACTCTATTCTTTTGTCACAAAGCTCATTCAATTGTACACTTAAAAATGCTAATATTCATTATATGTGAAGCTAATTTAAAATCATCCATATTTAATGTGATATAAAACAAAAAGTATTAATGATTAAAATATTAATTTTCCAATTTAGAGCATTATTTAAATTCCTAGGTGAAGATAACATTTTCTATTTATTTCTATTCCTCTACAGTAAGATTTATATTGTGTGATTAAATAACTATATCACTACATTTAGTTCCTTGAAAATAAAATTATAAAGAATGATCTTTTATCTTCTGAAAAATATAGAAATGAGTTATTTAAGATGGGTTTGTTGGACAACCTTATAAGTTGTTTTAATAAGATTAATTAGCAGTATTTATTGCGCAGCTGATACATTCAGGACTGTGTTAGCAGATTATAAAAGATACAAAGATGCAAGGACTACCTCCATCAAGTAGAAAAGTTAAAATGTCAGAAATGACTGTCACGCATATGTGATAAGAATTAGACTAGAGAAGGAAACTTGTTTGTAGGCACTTAGGAAAGCTGATAAGGGAGTGGGAGTAGAGAAGGATGAATCGTTTCTTAGCTTATCAGAAGAAGATAAAGTGAGGGAGGTATCATCATCAGAATCACTATTATGGAATATTTACTATTTATCAGTTACCAGGTTAAGCACTTTACTTGCATTATCTCATTGCATCTTTTCACCTACCATATACATGTAGAATTTTGAAAATAGGAATTAGAATAAGAGCAACTTGTATTACTTTGCCAAAGCCACACCGTTGGTAAATGACAGACTTGAGCCTTTCTGACCCCATAGTGCAAAAGTTAAAAAAAAAAAGAAAAAAAAAGGCGTAGGAAGAGAATTTTGGTTTAGATCAGGGATTGGCATACTCCAGCCCACAGGCCATATCTGATTTGTCACCTGATTCTTTTTGTTTTGTTTTGTTTTGTTTTGCTGTACGCGGGCCTCTCGCTGTTGTGGCCTCTCCCGTTGCAGAACACAGACTCCAGACGCGCAGACTCAGCGGCCATGGCTCACGGTCCCAGCCACTCCGTGGCACGTGGGATCTTTCCGGACCGGGGCACGAACCCGTGTCCCCTGCATCGGCAGGTGGACTCTCAACCACTGCGTCACCAGGGAAGCCCTGTCACCTGATTCTTTATGGACTGTGAGCTAGAAATGGATTTTATGTATTTAAATAGCTGAAAAAAATTGAAAAGATCAATGAAAACCATATAGAATTCAAATGCTAGTGTCCATAAATAAAGCTATATTACAACAGAGCTACCCTCATTCAATTTTTGCATGGTCAATGGGTACTTTTATGCTACGGGGCAGAATTTAGTGGCTGTGACATAGGCTATACGACCCACAAAGACAAAAATATTTACTATTTGGCTATTTACAGAAAAAGTTTGCTGAACTTAGAGTGAGAGGAATTTAAGTTTGGTGAGATAATGCTTAGGTAAGTAAGCTAAATTCAATGCAAGGAGGAAGATTTCTCAGAGTAGGAAGCAACGAACTGGACTATGGCATTGTTGACCCTATTATTTTCTGTGATGATCAATTTTCATTTTAAAGCCAGCACCTGCTATTTACTTTTCTTGGCTTTTCTGTTTTGAATTACTGTGATTGCTGTCTGTTTCTCTCAAAGATCTATGGTACTATTTAATTACTTGAGAAGAAGTTTGGGAAAAGCAATACCAAAATATTACTATAAAGTGTTATATTAGATCAGAGCTCTTTGTATTCCCATTTTTAAGGGTTGAAACTGAGGCTAAGATAAGTTGTATTTCTTGCCCTGTAAACCAATATTCTAGTTATGGTATAGTTAGGATCCACAATCAACTACATGACTCCATTATGTGTGTTTTTCTTTTTATCATCTTCTTTACTGGGTCAGAGTCAATGAGAAAATATTGTTTCTTTGGTATATCAAGGCATATGAGAGGAAAAAAGTATTAAATTTTTCAAAAAATATGAGGACTTTAAATTTGTAAGCTCATCAATTCAGTCTACCTTGGCTGCATTTTACCATAGTAATTTGACTCGTTCAACTGCCTTGCCCAAATCAAAGTGGGGATTTATATCAGCACAACATGAAAACACGAGTTACTTCCAGTAAAGTAATAATCAAAGGAGTCAGCAGCTTGATTTCCTGGCCCACTATTTCCCACACTCTTCTGTGTAGAGTAACTTATAAAAAGGGGGAAAAAATAGACTATTTTAAAGGAGCTGGAAATACATGGTGAAATATAATTAAACAACCCAAAACAAATAAACTTGAGTTGCTATATGTAGAAACCAAAATCAATATAATAAGAGAAAAAGAGGGTCATTGCAATATTCTACATTATTTTCTCTTTTACTGTGTCTAAATATTCTAAAACAAACTCCAGGATGAGGTGTTTGCTTTGTGATATTTAGCTTTCTATGTATAAATTTTGCCAGATGGAGTTTAAAAAAAAAAAAAATTCCAAAACACGTTGAGCTTACCTTTCCAGTGACATCTAGAGAACACAGTACAACAGAATGCATGATAAAAACATATATTTTAAAACTGATTTGTAAAGATTTTAAAAGAATGTCAAAATTTATCTGTTGATAAGAGCCAAGTTCAGAAACTATTAAGCAACCAGGTAAAGATTTTATTATAAATGTTTTACTGGCTAGCAGAGTTTGGGTGGAAACAGTCTTTTTCTGTATAAATTTAAGGGTATAAAATATGTATTGTTATTTATTTGACTCACATAGGAAAGCATGCATAGTAAAAAATACATGATTCCTTTATTTCTCTATCATTTCATTCAGTATGATTCTATTATCACGTATTCTGTCTGGCTTCTAAATAATTGTTGAGATACAAACTTGAGCATTGTATTACTCTGGTAAAAATATTAAAGTTTCTATATTTATACTATTTACTTTCATATATTGTTTATACAGTTGATTTTGGCAGTGCTGAATGTTCAATTCAGTTAACAGTTTGGTTAAGTCAGTAAAAATAATTGATGAAACTACTTATTCATTTAAATTGGTGTAACAAACAGGTTGACCAGTGACCAATGTATACACAAAATAGAATTTTTCTATAAAATTTCAGAATGAAGCTGTGGAAAGCCCATATTATGTAATCAAAAGGACACTGGGCTTGGGATTACGCAGGGCTGAATCTCTGTCATGTTGTTTATTATACATGGACCTTACAGAAATTTCTATCTGAGTTTCAACATCCCCACTTATAAAGAGGAGGTAACAATAATAAACATACAAAGCAGTGATAAAGAAGAAATAAGATACTATATAGAAAGTGTAAAATATTGGTTTCCTTTCCTTCTCTTTATTCTAAAGAAGTGGTTGACCCTCATGAGAACTTGACAATGTAGTTCTCTGTGTCCAAATAATGTAAGTCAGGCCCCCTTGATTACAAGAGATTTTAGGGAAGAAAAATCATAATCATATAAAAATAATGACAAATTAATTCATCACTTTAAAAATTAGCCCCAACAATACTCTTTCCTTCTTAGTACTAAAATCTACCTTTTTCCATCTTGCCAATCTCTTTTTTTGTCAGTTATTTATAACAAATGAGGATACAGCATTCATATATTGCAAAGTGAAACTGCAAATCTTGAAAAAGTTGTGGATTTCAAGGCAAATTTGAAAACTGGCTTCGATCATTAGAGCATAGTTACTAACAAATGAAGATGTGATGAAGTGCCCAGAAACTCTGCAAGAATATGGACGTTACATGATTGAACATATAGTGATTTGAAATTGAATATTGATAGAGGCCTTGGGAAGATTGCTGAATTCCTCAAGTATTTGGAGAAGAATTATTTTTTGTGATCTTTGTAGGTACAAAAGTTAAATATGGAGCATGGGGTGTCATGCTATCTTACAATTTTGTAGGAAAAATATGCTAAAAAAACCCCTTTTGAGTATTCTTTTTTTCTCAGAGTTGTAGTTTTTGCAGAATTTTTAAGTTATGAGATTCAGATTTTAAAATTTCATTTTTTAATGAATTTTTAAATTTTTTAAATTTCATTTTTTTAAAGAATAAATATCAACCAAAATATTTTGTTTTCAACTCTGAAATTTTGTTCCTGTTTTATATAGAGTTGCTTTAAGTGAGTAATTTCTGGTACCAACTAAAGATGAAGAGGCCCCCTGAATGGGGTTCAAAATCAATATACAAAATGACGTTATATTTCTTTATACTAATAATGAACTATAAGAAAAATAAATTAATCAGACTATCTCATTTATAATTTCATTAAAATAAAATACCTAGTAAAAATTTTAACCAAGAAGGTGAAAGATCTATACAATGAAAACTGTAAGATACTGATGAAAAAAAAGAAAAAACAAAGAAGTGAAAAGATATTCTGTGTTCGTATATTGGAAAACAAATATTGTTAAAATGTCCATAATATCCAAAAAACCTACAGATTCAAAGAAATCCCTGTCAAACCTCCTATGGCATTTTTCACGGAAATGGAACAAATAATCCTAAAATTTGTATGAAACCACAAAACACCCTGAATAGCCAAAGCAATTTTGAGAAAGAAGAACAAAGCTAGAGGCATCACAGTCTCCGATTTCAAACTATAATACAAAACTATAGTAATCAAAACAATATGATAAAAGCATAAAAGCCAACTCATAGAACAATGGAATAGAAAAGAGAGCCCAGAAATAAACCCAGGTATATATAATCAATTCATTTATGACACAGGAGCCAAGAATATACAATGGGGAAAGGCAGCCTTTTCAATAAGTGATGTTGGGAAAATTGGACAACTATATTCAAAAGAATGAAACCGAAACACTATCTTAAACCACACACAAAAGATAACCAAAAATGGATTAAAGTCTTAAGTATAAGACCTGAAACTGTAAAACTCCTAGAAGAAAACATAGGGGGGTAAGGCCCCTGACATAAGTCTTGGAGATGATTATTTTTTTGGATCTGACTCCGAAAGCAAAGGGAACAAAAGCAAAAAAAAACACGTGGGATGACATCAAACTAAAAAACTTCTGCATAGCAAAAGAAACCATCAACAAAATTAAATGCAACCTACTGAATGGAGGAAAATATTTGCAAATCATATATCTGATAAGGGGTTAATACCTAAATTACATAAAAGCTCATAAAACTCAATAACAACAAAAAAACATCTGATTAAAAAATGGGCAGAGGATCTGAATATTTTATTCCCAAGAAGCCATACAGATGGACAAAAGGTACATGAAAATCTGTTCAAAATCACTAATCATCAGGGAAATATAAATCAAAACCACAGTGAGATGTCTCTTCACACCTGTGAGAATGGCTATTATCAAAAGACAAGAAAGAACGTTGGCAAGATGTAGAGAAAAGGGGGGCTTCCCTGGTGGTGTAGTGGTTGAGAGTCTGCTTGCCGATGCAGGGGACATGGGTTTGTGCCCCAGTCCGGGAAGATCCCACATGCCGCGGAGCAGCTGGGCCCATGAGCCATGGCCGCTGAGCCTGTGCATCCAGAGCCTGTGCTCCGCAATGGGGGAGACCACAACAGTGAGAGGCCTGTGAACTGCAAAAACAACAACAACAACAACAACAACAACAAAAAGATGTAGAGAAAAGGAAACCCTTATGCATTTTTGATAGGAATGTAAATTGGTGCAACCACTATAAAAACACAGTATGGAGGTGTCTCAAAAAATTTAAAAACAGATCTACCACATGATCTAGCAATTCCACTCCTGGATATTCATCTGAACAAAATGAAAACACTAATTCAAAAAGATATGTGCACCTCCATGTTCATTGCAGCATTATTTACAATAGGTAAGACATAGAAACAGCGTAAGTGTCCATTGATGGATAAATGGATAAATAAAGTATGGTACATATACACAAAGGAATATTACTCAGCCATAAAAAGAATGAATCTTGCCATTTGCAACAACATGGTAGGACCTTGAAGGCATTATGCTAAGTGAAATAAGTCAGACAGAAAGAAAATAAATACCATATGATCTCACACATGGAATCTAAAATCAAACAGAAAAAAAAGCAAGCTCATGGATATAGAGAACAGATGAGTGGTAGGCTGAGGTGGGGGGTGGGTGGTGAAATGGGTGATGGTGGTCTAAAGGTAAAAAAATTCTAGTAATAAAACGAAGTCATGGGGATGTAATGTACAACCTGATAACTATAGTTATTAACACTGTGTTGCATATTTGAAAGTAGCTAGCAGAGTGGATCTTGAAAGTTCTCATCACAAGAAAAAAATTTGCAACTATATATGGTGACAGATGTTAATTGGACTATTGTGATGATCATTTTGCAATATATACAAATATAAAATCATTATATTGTACACTTGAAGCTAATATAGTGTTATTTGTCAATTATACCTCAATAAAAAAAAAAAAGAGAGATAGAGGTCTTTTAAAGGTAGCAATGATACCTGGTGACCTTTTGCTTCATTGACAGAGTTCATTTTTCCATTCATTGATTCCTCTCCCATTTCAAACCCTCAGATTCACATTTCCAGTGCCACTCATCTTCCAGTTACCTTGTTGTCAGTTTGATATCAATAAATCCCTGCAAACTGTTACTTAATGTTAGCACATAATAATTTGAGGTGTTATCTCTCTCACAGGCATTTTCATTCTAAAGAGGATTCTTGAGGACAGATCCATAGGACAAAATTGCATTTAATGCTTACTATCATCCAAGCATTGGGCTAATTGCTTTACATAAACTATCTCTTAATTCTCACAATGATCCTGTGACGTACTTTTTATTACCCCTCTTTACAGGTAAGATAAGACTTACTTTAACAAAGTAACAGTAAGTGTCACAGTCAGGCTGGGAATCCCTGGCTGTCTGAGTTTAAATCCTAGGTGAAATATTCTGCTATAGTATAGTTATTTGGAAGCAGAGACTACCTAGTAATTCCTTTATCATACTAGATGGCCACCTAGTTGCATTCTCTGGATTTGTTAACTTATACATCATCCAGTTCCACAGTGGATTTGAGGCTGGTGACCTTGTCTACTCGTCTTAAATTAAGTTGAAATCAAAATATTTTCTATCTAAAGAAAATAAAAACAAAAATTCTTTTTTTTTCCTTAATACTAAGTGTCTCTGCTGGAGTTTTACAGCTCAGACATGTACTAAAAGCCTCCTTTGCTCTATCCTAATTAAAACTTCACAGAGGAGTCACAGAGCTAGAGGAAATACAGGGTTGCTTTAGCAACCTAGTTGCTAAGTTGATTTAGCATCTGGAATAGGACCAGGACCCTTAGTCATTCAGCATCCATTGCTGTTTGAGTACTTTTCTGAAATGAATAAATTATTTATTAGAGAGTGTACAAAGAGAGTGTTTAAGGGACAAGGAAGTATATTACTCTCTTGTGTTTGCTGTGTGCCAGGTCATAAGCTTTGTTATAGTTCATTAATTATAAATTCACCTATATTCTATGATGATTCAAAACACACATGCAGTCATAAAATATGTCTTTAAATCTTCATGTAATGCCTCTAATCCAGTTTCCTTGACACTTCCTATATAACCAATTATTATATTTTATTCTCCTTCACTTTAAGACTCAGGATACATTCAGCACTAGTATTCCCCATTTCCCCATGAGTGTCATGGAGTCACCACAATTCTGTGATTGAAGGAGGGACAGTAGAGGGATGGGTAGGTTTGGAGAGCATGTTTGGGGGAACTGGAACTGTGTCTATGGTTTGGAATTTGTAGGGAGTCACATATATCAGACCGGGCATTTATTTTGCCTGGGACTCAGTCACATATAATTTTACAAGATTACCAAGGCAAAATGATACGAGGCTAGTAGAATTGAGAATAAGCTAAGGGTCTAGGCAGTAGAATAAGGAAAATGATAAAATGTTTTTTGGCAAATAAATTTCTTAATTATTAGGCTTTTTATCTAGATGCAGGTGGCTTTATATACTGTGGTGTTTCTCTTATTTTAAGTCAAGTTTGTTGGGACTGGGCTTACATCTTTTAAGCTCTTCTTACACCTGTCTCAGGACTTATTAGAGATCTTTGCAAGTAATAGAGATGCCAAATAATGATTCTGGTTCTCTTCTCTTGAAGATATAAGTTCTTCTCTTTTTCAACCATTGAGCCTCTGGTGTTCCTGGGCATATAGAAGGTGCATTAAACATTGAGTATTCTAGATCTTATATGTTTGAAAACTACAGCAATGCAGTCTTTAAATAGTCAATGGATCTTCTGCATCTAAGCAGTTAACTTAATCCTTACAAACATTTGGAGGTAAAAAGTGTGAACTGTAGATATTTTTAATTTCAAGTTGATCTGTTGAAATTGTGCCACATAAAATCACAAATTCTGTCTGTAATTCACAGCTATTTAAACTGGTTGGTATCATAGAAAGAGAACAACTATTTTTTTGTTTGTTTTATTAGTTTTTTCCCCATATTGTTTACTATAGCAAGAGAAATCATGCTGTTCACACTGTAAACAATCTCCCTGAGAGATCCCAACCAATCTCATAATCAATCCTGAGACAACTATGCTGATTATGCCTAAAATTATAGTCTCCTGTCCAGACCCCTTTCCTAGATTTCAGACTTATATATGAAGTTTTCTGTAATATCTATACATACCTAATGCTTCATATATCCATGACTCAGTTAAACGTATTCTATTCTAAAACAATTTTATATCTTAGCCATACACTTGCATTCAAATTCTGTTTGACTAGTGAATAAATGAGTGAATCAATTAATCAGCAAAACAATCATATATAAAGTGATCAAAATAATTTTAAATAGGCATACTAACATTTCACACATAATTTCTGAAATAACAGAAATAAAATTGTAATTTTGAAATGAGTAGAAGGAAATATGCATTTAAAAACCTTCCATTAATTTTTTTTTTTTAAAAAGCCCATGAAAGTGAAATGAGGGCAAATAAATCATAGAAAAAGTAGGGTAACTAGTATAAAATAAGATAGTAGAAATAAATATAAATAGGCTAAATTCATTAGTTAAAAGATAGTGATGCATCTCCTAGAATAAAGAAAATAAAAACAAAAATAAACAAATGGGACTGAATTAAACTTAAAAGCTTTTGCACAGCAAAGAAAACCATAGAAAAAAGGACAACACTCAGAATGGGAGAAAATATTTGCAAATGAAGCAACTGACAAGGGATTAACCTCCAAAACATAAGGATAGCTCATGCAGCTCAATAAAAAAAAAAAAAAAAAAAAAAAAAAAAAAAAAAAAATAAACAACCCAATCTAAAAAGGGTTGGAAGACCTAAATAGACATTTCTCCAAAGAAGACATACAGATGGCCAAGAAGCACATGAAAAGATGCTCAATGCCACTAATTATTAGAGAAATGCAAATAAAAACTACAATGAAGTATCACCTCACACCAGTTAGAATGGCCATCATCAAAAAATCTACAAACAATAAATGTTAGAGAGGGTGTGGAGAAAAGGGAACCCTCCTACACTGTTGGTGGGAATGTAAATTGGTAGAGCCACTATGGAGAACAGTATGGAGTTTCCTTAAAAAACTAAAACTAGAGCTACCATTTGATTTGATTCAGCAATCCCACTCCTAGGCTTATATCTGGAGAAAACCATAATTCAAAAAGACACATGTACCCCAATGTTCATTGTAGCACTATTTACAATAGCCAGGTCTTGGAAACAACCTAAATGTCCATCAACAGATGAATGGATAAAGAAGATGTAGTACATATACACAATGGAATATTACTCAGCCATAAAAATGAACGAAATTGGGTCATTTGTAGAGATATGGCTGGACCTAGAGTCTGACATACAGAGTGAAGTAAGTCAGAAAGAGAAAAACAAGTATATATTAATGCACATATGTGAAATCTAGAAAAATGGTACAAAGGAACCTATTTTCAGGGCAGGAATTGAGACACAAATGTAGAGAACGGATGTGTGGACATGGTAGGGTAGGGGGGTGGCATGAATTGGGAGATTGGGATTGACATATATACATTACCATGTGTAAAACAGATAGCTAGTGGGAACCTGCTGTATAGCACAAGGAGCTCAGCTCAGTGCCCTGTGGTGGGACGGGGGAAGTGGGGCGAGGGAGGTCCAAGAGGAAGGGGTTGTATGTATACCTATAGCTGATTCACTTCATTGTACAGCAGAAACTAACACAACATTGTAAAGCAACTATACCCCAATTTAAAAAAAAAAAAAACAAAGATAGTAGGCACTCAGTAAGCATTCACTGAATGAAAAGCTAAGTACAATATTTGATATAATAAAATAAGCATTTTTTGAAAGGCTGATAATTCCATTGTTTAAAAAAGACCTCTTGTTTGTGTTCATGGTATAAAAGTTTTAGTATAGCTTTATCCAAAATATACATTATATGGTATAAAATATAACAAAGACTGAAATCCTGGTTCCATGATTTATTAAAGATGAGAGCTTAAGGGTTTCACTTAATCTTTCTAAAGGGTAGATCCTCATCAATACAACAGGGATGATAAATAATTGCTAACTCTCAGATATTTTGCAAAGATTACATGGTATAGTAAATGTGAAAATGTGATTGTTTTATTGTAAAATGCTATATTCATATATATTTTTAACTACAACTTAACACTTTGTACAAGAATTTTAAGTTCCACTTTGATGTAAACTTCTGAGATAATGCTTATGGACAAAATAGGTTACAAAATATTTAAAGTAAATAGTAATTACTGATTTTTTATTTAAAAGTATCTATGGTGATAACCTCTAAACCTTAAAGTATTTCTGTTTTTGGTTACAGGTTTTATGAGGCTTATTTTTACATTTTCACAAAGCTTTTTTTTATAGTATAACCCTGAATTTCAAAATTTCTAAACTGACAGAGGTGATTTTTTGGCAACCAGAATCATTTTCAGCAGATGTGCTTAACAGTCTAGAAACATATATCTATTTCCTGGTAGATGAATAACTACTTCAGTATCCAATCAAGATGTTTTTATTCACAGATGTTACTGACAGGAATTAATATTGCTCTCTTGGGAAGTAAACAGGGGAATTTAGCAAATGAGTCAATCCTAGCTCTTGCTTTTATTCACAGAAAAAAAAATATGCATTGTATGTCCATTTGAGATAATGAGTAAATGGATTTGGGGGCTATTTCTGAATATTATTTAATCTTCACTGATGTATAAACTATTTACAATTTCATATAGTTGCTACTAAATCTTAGTAGCTGTTATACTTTGTAATAGTATTTGAATATGATATTATGTGACCCAAATATCTGTCATAAATGTGAGTTGGTTATGATAAACTAATCACAGGAGGCTAATAGAAACTGTTTAAAGCCTTATAAAACTCTTGTTAGAATCAGCACATTTATTCAGTTATTGAACATGCATTTACTGAATACTTACTAAATGTCAGGTAGTGCACTAAATATTAGAGATATAAATATGAGGTAGAAAGTTTCATACTCTTAAGGAAGATATAATCTACTAGAGGAGATAAAAATATTAGGAAATTTTACTTCCAACACTTTACTTCACTTAATAAAGCTCTGATAAAATAAAATAATAAACTAATTATGATTTGAAAGAAGGAAGTAAAATAAGAGTGGGGAACAAAGCAGAATCAAGCATCAGTTAACCAGGTATGTTGTGATAATCTACATGGCTATTTGGACTTGACAGAAATTTGCGTCTCAGATTCCAGTACATCTCAGGGTATTTACTCATTTCACAGTGCACAGTCTCATCCCACCAAAACAAAGGCAGTTGTCGAGGCTGTTGCTAACTGGCGCCAGAGCAGGGATGCAGTCACAAGGCCTCTCTCGCTGAGTAGCCCTGGCTTATTCTTTCTACACCCACCCTGCCTCTTCAGCAAGAATTTTTGACTTGACTTCCCCAAGACATTTTCAAATTTCTCCTTTTAATTGATCAAGCAAAGCATTAAGATTAATTCACTATTTCACAGTGTGATTGTGATCTCAACTACTAAATCCAATCATTCAGGTTACAGTTTGTTCTTTTGACAAAAATATAAAATGTTCCATTTCATTCTTCCATACTGATGATGTGAATCATGTTTCATTTATCTGTTCTACAATTCATAACATCATTAGAGAAAAAGATGAATGGTAAGAAAAGTTTTCTGACTATTGAATACATGGCTGATCTATATTTACTTCTTCTTGTTTATGATTTCTTTCTCAAGGTTTCTGAGAGTTATGTATAGGTTAAAATCCTTGGCTAACTTATTTATGAATGTTATGCATATATTTACTCAACAAATAATTTTTGAGCCCCTACTCTGTTCCAGGCACTGTTCTAGGCAAGGAGTTCAACACTGAACAAAAACTACAAAAATTCTGTCCTCATGGAATTTATATTCTAAATCAAGGAGACAGTGAATAAATGAGTAAGTAAAATTGTGCAGTATATGGAAAGTGATGAGCATTATGGAGAGAAAGAAAGTGGAGAAAGAGGAAAGGAATTGTGGAGGTGCGATATCAAAAGAGGAAAATCAGGAAACTGTTTTATCAAGAATATAAAATTTGAAGGAAGATATGAATGTAAGGGAGAAATTCATATGCCAAGCATAAGAGGGATCAGGCACAGGGAATAGCAACTGAAAAGGCTTTGAGGCAGGACCATGTGTAGTTACTTGTGGAGAATCAGGGAGACCATGACTACATGTGAAAAAATAGGAGGGAGAATAGTAGATAAGGTCAGAGAGATTACATGGAGTCAAATGGTAAGGACTCTCTAACCCACTGTAAAGACTTTGGCTTTGACTCTGAATAAAATGGTGTATTAGAAAGCTTGGGGTTCCATAACAAAATACCACAGACTTGGTGGCTTAAATAACAGAAATTTGTTTTCTCACGATGCTGGAGGCTAGAAGTCTGAGATCAGGGTGTCAGCATAGTTGGTTTCTGGTGAGAGCTTGCTTCCTGACTTGCACATAGCCATTGTCTCAACATGTTGTCACAATGGGGAGAGAAAGAGTGAGCTCTCTAATATCTCTTCTTATAAGGGCACTAATCCCATTATGAGGATCCCACCCTCAGGGCTTTCTATACACCTAGTTACTTCCCAAAGGACCCATCTCCAAATACCATCACACTGCGAGTTGGGACTTCATATGAATTTTGGGGTAACTCACTTCAGTCTTTAGCAGAAGTTTTTGGAGAGTTTTAGGCAGAGGGGTGACATGATACAAATTAGTTTTAAGGAATCACTCTTAGCTAGTATGTTGAGAATAGATTGAAAAAAGCTAAAGGCAAAATGAGGGAGCTTAGTTAAGAGGCTACTGCAAAAACCCAGGTAAGAAATGATGGTAGTTTATACTAGAGAACTATCAGTGGAGGGTATAAAAAATGGTCAGGTTTTGGATAAAATTTCAAGTAGGGCCAATAAAACTGATGGTTTCTATATGAGGTGTGAGAGAAAGTGAGAAGTTAAGAATGACTCTAAGGCTGATGAATTGTAAGAAATGAAATTGCCATTAATTGAGGTGGAAAAGCCCTCAGATTTGGGGAAGATATAACCAGGAGTTTAGTTTTAGTCATGGTTAAGCCTGAGGTGCCTGTTAGCCATCCAAATGGAAATTTTGAATAGACAGTTGAATATACAACCCAGATTCCTGGTTGGAAACACATGTTTGGGAGATGTCAGTACTTAAAGATCATTGTGAGGTGAAACCTAAGGGAGTGAGGGTATATTAAGGAAAGAAGTTCAAAGACAAGCACCTACTTGGGGGACTGCAAGATTAAGAGTTTGAGAAAATGGGGCAAAGTCAGCATAGGGGATTACAAAGTAAGGTAAGGGGAAAGCAAGAGTGTGTGGAATCTTGCAAGAAAGTATTTTATAAAGGAAAGAGCCAAATGCCATCAACTGAGGAATGGATACACAGAATGGGGCATATCTGCACAATGGAATACTGTTCAGCAATATAAAATACCAAACTACTGATAAATGTCACAATATGGATGAAACGTAAAGAAACATTAAGCCAAATAAAAGAAGCCAAACTCACAGACACACACATGGCTGCACATTGAATGATTCTAGTAAAATAAAATTTTTAGAAAACGTAAAACTATAGAGACAGAAAATAGATCAGTTATTGGGGACATGGGCAGACATGGCTTTGTGAAATAATGGAAGTTCTAAGACTGGATTGTGGTGATAGTGACACAACTGTGTTAAATATATGAAAGCTCATTGACCTGTACACTTAAAATAGGTGAATTTCCTGGGATATAAATTGGATCTCAATAAATCTGTTAAAAAGATAAAGAAAAAGACAGAGAAAGAGGGCAGAGAGACAGAAAGAGACAGAGAGACTGCACTGGAGTTGAATTGGGTAGTGCATGTACAGACAGAGCTTTTGAAGAGTTCACTATGGAGAGGAGCAGGAAAATGAGGTAGTAGCTGAAAGAGAACAGGAGTCAGGAGAAGTTTGCTTTGCTTTGTTTTGTCTTTAGATGAAGTAGGGGACAGTATGGTTGCACCCTGTGGGGAATGACGCAGAAGAAAGTAAACAATCTCTGGTAAAAATGTAGAAGAGAGGAAAGAGAATGACTGAAGCAATTCTTTAAGTAGATAAAAAAGGATAAACTACAGTGCACAAGTTGAGGGATTGGCCTTAGAAGTACAGCAATGCATCTATACTAAAAAAGAGAAGTTAGAGTGTGAATACACGTTAATGAGTGTGTGATTTGGTGATGAAGGCTTGTGGAAGTTATCTTCTAATTGCTTTCCTTTTACAATGAAATGGTTATCAGCTGAAAGTGAGGATGGGAGAAAAATTGAATGATGGGAGACATTGAAAGTTTGACAAAACTACAGTGAAAGCACTAGGTTCCCCCCCCCCCTTAATTTCTGGTCAGCATAAGCACACTTGAAATTCATAGTTTGTATTTTAAATTTAGACTAGTCTGCATAACTCTCTATTTTTTCTACAGTCATATTAAGCTGAGTAGTTTCAGGCATGCAGTAGGCTGAAAAATGATTTACATCGGGATCAGGGTTTCGCTGACTGTCGAGTCAGTGTGATGAAGCAAAGAGAGATGAAGAAAGCAAGGTTGTATGCAAGAAAATGTTAATGATTGAATGAGAAAAGTAAGGATCAAAGGAGGGGAAGAAGAGTGAAAAGGAGGTATGATCAATGATTTGTAGATTTCAATGAGGTTAAAGGATTCCTGGAATCAGGGTACTAGAAGCAGTGTGCAGAAGATAGTTCATGCTAGTCAGAGAATAGATGCTTGCAAATGAGGTAATTATGAGATTGTAGCTGTTGGTAATAACGGGTAAGTGGCTGAGATTGGTTGTAAAACAAGACCATGGGAATGAAGAAAAGAAGGTAAAATCTTCAGGAAATGAAGAAGAATGACAGCAACAAGAAAGTGTAGAGTTTGATGACTTGAAATTTTAAAAATTGAGGGGTCTTTTTTTGTAATGAGGAGAAGGGAGGATATATGTTCCAATCTCACACTGAATGGCACATACAATTAGGTAGAATAAACAGTCATAACTTTAAAGAGCTGCAGTGGAAACCATGTCTTCAGGGATTTCAATTGGATCCAGAATGTAAATGCCATGTTCAACAAAAGAGCTAAAGATATGCTATAGGATTTGGCTGATCAGAGGATAACTACCCATCTGGTAAGTGTTAAACATTGGTCTAGATGCTGAGCTACTCCTGTTATTCTGTGTCATGCATGTGTCCCCCAAAACTTTGCTATGCTAACACTGATGTTTGAGTAGGTCATTCGGCATAACACTTCAACATGAGTACTTGGTAGAATATAACCTCTCCTACAATTTTAAATTATATAATCAGTCTAATATTTCTTATGACTTATACAATAGCAATCAGCTGGCTTTGCTCTTGCTGACTTTATTCTTGTTGATCTCAATCAGATATCGCATTTTTATTTATTTAATCAATTATTAATACATATTCTTATCTTATGCTTATCATGTATGCAATTCACTATTTTTTCCCATTAGAAAGCTTCTGTATATAGTTTTCTCTGCCAATTAGATAATTTGTCTATGTGTAATCTTGCAGCTTTGTTTCTTATATTATCCTCTCTCATTTCATTTTTTAACACATGTTCCAACAGCCTTGCAATATAGATTGTACCTCAGAAAAATCTTACTTTTTCTCCACAGGGGTCACTGCATATTGTAAACCCCTGTAAGAATGGTGATGAACAGCTTCATCCTCTGTAGAGCCTGTTGCTTTCTCATCCACCTTCTTCTCCTCCTCCTTTCTCTCCTCACCCTCCTCCATCTTCCCCTTCTTTTTTTTTTTATCTCGAACACTTATTTATCTAATACTTCTCTTCAAACAAATCTAATGACACAACATTAGACATAACATGTATTAATTCTATAGGAGTCTCCTAAACCTACTAAAATCCTTTATAAAAAGGTGAAACAGGGCTTCCCTGGTGGCGCAGTGGTTAAGAGTCTGCCTGCCGATGCAGGGGTCACGGGTTTGTGCCCCGGTGCCGGAAGATCCCACATGCCGCGGAGCGGCTGGGCCCGTGAACCATGGCCGCTGAGCCTGCGTGTCCGGAGCCTGTGCTCCGCAACGGGAGAGGCCACAACAGTGAGAGGCCCGCATACCGCAAAAAAAAAAAAAAAAAAAGGTAAAACATATAGGTAAGATAGATATGTTTTCTGTAAAGTTCACAAACTGCTCACAAAAGGATTGGAGTGACTGAATTGACATATAAGAATTAGGTTGATACAACTCAGAAATTATTCCTCATAGTGATTCCCCTGAGTTTCAAAGCAGAATGTTTTCAAAAATATTTTCCTGTTGAAATATAGTTTTCTTTCAATTAAAAAGAAAGTTAGGAGGGTAAGATAAAGATGAGAAATTAAAAAAAAAACTGATTGAGGTCTAATCATAATTTATGATAAGGATTATCTATGGTAGAACAAAACTGAGCCCAAACACTACACTAATAATACAACCTAGAAACAAATATGGCTTTCACGCTAAACAAAGAAGAAAAATTTGTTGAGTTACAAGGATCCTGAATTCTGTATACAGTTGTTAACTCTAAAATCTTCATAATTTCTCAGGTAGAAATAAATGTTTGATTCTCTCTCTTTCTCTCTAATTGATGCTGCCCTTTCTTAAATTGTATTATAGGAAAACTATACTGAAGTACAAAGAGGCACTCATCTCAAATTATAGGACTCAAACATAATGGGTATATTTTTCTGTGAGTTGGAAAAAGGTAAGATAATTAACCTGAGCACTGTTTACTATTCTGTTACTCCAAACCCCAAGAAGTACTTACCTATTACCATGACTTTTACAAACAAAAACTCAAGTAGCAAGAAAAGAACAAGTAAATTATAGTTTTGTATGAACAAAAATATGTCTTAGCAGTTTTAGTTCCAGTGTGAAAAACTACGCCATAAACAACCCAGTTTCCAGCTTATCTTCTGAAACAAGATGCACAGTGGTATTTAGTTAACTCAACTCTGACATTCCAAATAATTTTGAATAGTTTTTACTCTCTCAGCTTATCACTTTCCTTGTACTCCAAGCAGTATATTCCTCACTGGTGGCAGGCAGAGACATAACCAGGACAGTCAACACTTAGAAAGACAATGAAACAATCTTATCACAGGAGCTAAGTCTCCTGCCCAATGGCATTTAGATTCTATGGTCTTTAATTACTCATCTGGTACTCTGATACCAGAATGATACCAGATATGTGCATGTCACGAAAACCATGCACATTTCACCTGAGTGTTCCCCAGTCAATACCCTGTTTAAAAGAATGAGCATATAGTAAAAGACAACAGCAGCAATATAGAATGAGATCCGACTGTACCTGGTGAATGAGGCGGAGGAGAGCACATCAGAACAACCCCCTGGCCTTCCCTCACAGAGACTGCACTTCTTGTCCGGCCACTAAAATTTCCCAGATCTGTCAACATAACACAGCATTTAGATGCAAGGCAAAAAGGAGCTTAAAGAATTACTATCTTGTAACTTGTACATACTTTTCTATCATTATCCAGTGAAGGTTTCTTTTTGTCAAGCAGTGATAGGAAGGCTTTGACAATAAATCTCTACCATCCAATTTTAAATACCACAATTTTCAGATTATATGTACACTGCTAATTTCTGTGTATAGTGCATACAAGTTGCCAGTGTAGGAATAAATTAAACAATGCCTTTATAACACATCAAGTAGTTATTTTACATCTTTATAATACTTTCTGCATATTAATTTTTCTACCACCAATTGAACCCATTGATACACAGTAAGAACAGAAATAGAAGTGGTTGGAGCGCCTGGTGTCCAACCTGCTGCTTCATTATCTGTCGTGCTAGGAACTGTGTATAAAGCCAAGCATGAATTTGCCAAATTAGAAAGACTTGTGCACTCAAGCAAAACATAATGAAGATATAAGGTGTTCTTTTCTATAAATGTGAGTTTAAAAAATCATGCTACTTTTATTTTATGGAAGCCTGGAATAGTGTGTACAAATTAATTATACTCATCCATTTTGATTACTCTAGAAGTATTATAGTTATCAAAACACTCACTTGTATGTATGAAGGACTGGGGTTAAATTGTCTTCCCTTAAATTATGTTGCATTTGCACAATTTAAAATATTTTCCTAAAAATAAAGTGGCCTTAAAAAAAGAATGATAGGCATTATTTATATTTCTTTTATCATTTATTAATCTATTCATAACTCAATACATATGTACCTTTCCTTTTTTATTGGGCTAGGCTGATCAAAGAAATGATTTTTAGTTTCTTGGAAATAGTAGGAGTTCAATATTTTTATAAATAAACATTGTCCCAGAATTCCTAGTTTGTAAAACCATGTTCTCCTGGTGAGAAATGCTTCTTGAAAATATTCTGCCTTTCCTGTCATTATTTACCAATCATAAAAGAGATTTTTTTCAAACTTTTCATCATTTCATGCTAAAATAGTATATTTCATAGTAATACAATGTAGATCTTAAAATTTAATGTCTGTTAAACCGACGAATGATGAAAGTAAGCAGTTAAGAAAATATACTGAATGGATATGAAAGAGATAAATCATTAACTTTAATATTAGGGATCGTATAACTTATTTTTTTGAGATATGGGTTACAATTTACTTATTTGCTGAATTTACAATCAAACCTTTTAAAATACATTCAAAGTCATTAAGGACTAATAAACAGTAAGGGCATAATGAATAAAAAGAGAGGAATTCATTATTGAAGAAAGTGTTTAGGAATTTACACACAATTCTGCATTTCACTGTAGTTAAGTGTATAATAGTTAATATAAATAATAGATAAAGTGGCAATACAAAAGAGAAAGAATAATTCTACTTTTACTTTTTTTGGTGGCTTGAAAAACATACACACTAACTTCTAATAAAAGTCAAGTTCATTCGTTTTCAAATTTATATGATTCATGACTTTAAACTAATGTGCATTGATCTTTAGAGATAGAGGCTGCCTTTTTTTCCAACAAATGACCTCAGTCTGATAACAAAGTATGGCAAGGTTTCCCATCTGACTTCCTTTGACTACTCTTAGAAACACAGCACAGTGAGGCAGTGGTTGCAGTGGGGCTGTTATATCTCTTTAGAGATTATATGGTTTTATTGTCCTCTTTTCATCTTCATTGAATTTATAAATTCTGAAAAGCGATTTGGATATCAATTTATTTTAACTGAGCTTCTTAAGTGTTTTCTGAAAAGTATATATGTAGCTTCCAATACATTTACTACAAGTTTATATTGTGCTTATTATGATATTTCAAATCAACCTATCGTAGTTAAAAAATATTTTAATAGCAAACAGTCCTAAATGAAGACCTATTTCTGATAAATTGAAGTACAGGCATGGCCTAGAAATTAGACACAAAAAAGAAAAGAAGATTATACAATAAGTATGACCTGAATTGTGTTTTGAGATCACAATGACCCAAAAGATAACACTCAGCTCTAATTGCCTTATTTTGTATCATCAGTTAATACAGGTACAATTAACATTTTCTCATGGAATTTTCTACGTGTCATTATTTCCTAGGAGCTATAGCACCAGCAGTACAAAGGTAAATGGAGTTTTTTCAACTGTGAATAGATTATTTTTTTTCCTTAAGACATATAGAGAAATACTAAAAAGAAGCCTGCACTTTGAAGGAGAGTGTGTTTTCCTCATTTAAATCCTTCCTCTTAGGAAAAAGAAAAAGGGTAAAACACTATTATTTATAATGTAAAAGTGGTCCTCGTGTCAGGCAAGATTCTGGTTGATATGAGACCAGACTGATGTGAAAAAATTCTTGGTTGGAGTGGGGATGGCAACTAGAGAGAATAGTCTGAGTAAAAATACAGCCAGTTATTTTGATCTCAGTGTGAACAGAAAGCAGTTGGTTTCTTTGGAGGTACTCATCATAGAACTTAGTTTGAGTGCTTATCACATTATTTTAGTAAGCATTCTATTATATCTAGGAGAGAAATTAAAATAAAAAGAACAAGAGATTTTATGGATGTGACTTTGATTATTTTTTGTCACCTACAGAAGGGAAAAAATACCTGTTCCTATGTTCTATTTTTGATCTTTAAGGGGAAAAAAAATGAGTAAAAATAAAAATCTTAATACAAGGACTCTAAAATTCAGCTTCAAAGTATAAAATGAAGTAAACTTCTTTCTGGACTCAGTATAAAACACATGGACAAACAGACAAGTAATAATATGGAGGAGAAAGTTTATGATCAAGAATCACAGGGCCTCAGGCCTTGTCTTTTCTCTGACCCTTTTTCCAAGTTCAGAAACTCATGCAGAGTTTGAGAGTGGAGCTTTAACTAGAACTGTGGCTTACAGAATTATTACACCTATTCATCCTAGGTAAACCATACAAAGAAAAAGGTATACAATTAATGATGTGACTGAGAGACTCACATGACAGAATATAGAGTTGGAATGTGTGATTGGAAGCATATTGACAATACATAAGACAAATAATTTCCTTTATTCATTTAACAAATATTTTTTTCAATGCAAACTATACACCAAATACTATGTTAGGTACTGATGACACAGAAAAGCTGTAAAGGAAGGCTGTATATAAATGAACTAATCAAACTTACTTGGGCCAACTGTCCATAGACCCAGCTCAGATGAGTCTATGCCACCAAATAGATGCATAAGCCCAAGCCATCACTGCTTCAGCTTGTCACAGCCATACTTATGGGTAACTAGTACATACCATGTGCATGTACCATATAACACTTCATGCCATTCCCCTAAATGTATGTTGCAAACATATGCACACCAACACATACACATACATACACTGCACATACACTTTGAGTTCCTTCCTTCCTTCCTTCCTCAAACCTTCTTGCCTACCATCTTTTCTTTTCTTTCCTTCATTATTACACAAAGGGTTTGGGATAGCTTAGATATATATGTATATAATACAAAATATAAAATTGGTAGTTGACAAATTCCAGGTGAAGGCAAAATGGGTATGGCAAAAATCTTGTAGTGTAACGAGGACTTAAGAAAATATGTCATAGACTTCTTTTGTGAATTATTGGAAGTTGGCCATAAAATTTGACTCATAAACTTAAGAGGGTCAAAACAAACATGGATATGTTCCCAGTCTTAGAATTCATGATTATTTTAAGATCAAAACTTTCTAGTAACTCAGGAGAAGTACAGTGTCACTGGATATTAAGGTTCAAGAGGGATTTCTTCTGCAAGACTTCATAAAGATCACAGTGGGTGGTATAGTAGGCTGAGCAAGTTTTCAAGTCAATTAGAAAGGTTCTTCACCCACTGAAACACTTTAAGTAGGTGTAGTGTGAGCTACACACACACACACACACACACACACACACACACGTAAAAATATTTCAGAAATTATTCCCTAGAATGGTGAATTATTTTAAAGTGTTGGAGAGTGACAGGGGTTTTGGATACTAATTTTACGATTATGTATGCTAAATATAAGAGATTGGTTAGTTATTGGGGAGAAGTGAGGGAAAATGGTCAAGGCAAGAAGATAAATCTTATATAATTAGGAATGAAGTGCTGAGGTTCACCTTTCTTCTGGTTTTTAATTTCCTAGTCTTAGATCTGTTCCAAATAAATGTCAATCCTTGGCTTATGGGAGTCATGCATTTGGAAGAAGGAATAGAAATGGGGTGATCATTTTGAATTGCACTCAGTTATACATTCACCCTATAGGTGGGGCCATAAGTTTTAGACTGTCAATGCTCCAGGCATGCTCAATTAATTCTCTAATGTTAAAAGTGCTATGACTATAGAGATAATTCATTATGAATTCAAAAATTCTTAAAGTTGAGTTTGAATTTTTACAAAAAGTGAAACCATTGAAAAAGACAAAACACTTTAGACCAGGTGTCAGACACGAGCTTTATTAAATGTTACTAACTTTGGGGTATCAGATTCATATGTAAGATTGTTAAGATTGAGGAACTAAGATGAGTGATATATCTGAGGGGACTCATGGATTTAACTTCTACGATTTCTACAAAAATGACTGATAGATTGCATATTGAAGTCTTCCATCAGTTTTGTTCTTGTTCCTGTTATTATCATCAAGATAATTCCGATTATTGTCAGACTTTTTGTGTATCCAGTGTAAATATCCTGTAATAAAAGTTGGTCAGACCTCATTCAGAAACTATCTTTGACATTGTAAAATGTTAAAAATATAAGGGCAAATAAAAGAATGGATGGATAATAATTACACTAGCTACTAGCATACTATTGTATGCCAAGTTTCCTGGAAATGAAATAGTAATTTCTCTGTTTTAAAGATTACTAAATGTATGTGAAAAGTAAATAAGCACTTGACTTTGGTCATACAGTTAATAAGTAGTGAGTAGGCAAATCAAACTCAATGTGGTTGTTTTTAAAAAATGTATTAGGAAAAAAGCAATTCAATATTTGGAAGTTAAAACCAACCAATAGTTGGTTTTAGGAATTTAAAAATAATCTTCATAAGCACCTCTTATAAAAAATCATTTTCTGACAGATATAGAGATGAGAAAATTAGTGAAAAATTGATAAAATAATGCATACATTTATTTTGAGGGATAATTAAATTAGCATTTTAATACATAGCTATTTGATTGCATGAAAAGTCTTTCATGAGATACTCTACAAAAAGCAAGATTCTTAATAATAGTTTAAAATTAAACTAAAATAAAAATAAAAATTTAAAATAAAAATTTGATTATTGAATGGTACCTTGACCAAAAGCCATAGAAACATGAAGCTTTGTGGGTTTTTATTGGCAAGTGTGAGTTCATGAGCTTGTGATCAATTTGTAAGCAGATTGGGCAGGGCTTATTATCCCCAGTTATTTATGAGGACACTGTCATTCACTAAGGTTAAGTAATAAGAATAAAAACTCACAGCCAATAATGATTTGGGCATCCAAGATGACAAATTCATTTTGGGAACTAGCATGTTTTTAATCTAGAGTTGTTCTGATACTCTTAATTTAGAATATTTTGATCAATGTGATTTTTAAAAACATTTTCCTATTATGTCACATGAAGTAATTCTTTAATATATTTGTTATAAGTCATCTGTAAATGGGACAGTGTATCACCTTTTGAAAATGTTTATTATTTAATAAAATTAGTCTTTTGAGAATATCAATGGAGCTAATTAGAGGTATCTCAAAAAATACAACCCCATCTATTACACAGAGATAAGAA
Organism: Lipotes vexillifer; assembly: GCF_000442215.2. Taxonomy (NCBI): domain Eukaryota; kingdom Metazoa; phylum Chordata; class Mammalia; order Artiodactyla; family Lipotidae; genus Lipotes; species Lipotes vexillifer. The sequence continues at coordinate 447,240 of NW_006799777.1, forward strand.
TTGAATTAAGATACAATTGGAGACATGGTGAGGTAAATCTACAAGACACCTGTAGATTTTATAATAATGAAATTTTCCTCATTCCCATTCTTTCTTTGGTTATATATAACAGGTCAGTAATCTCTTGCTATGGATTACAATTTTCACTTTACATATTATCACACCCAAATCATCCAGCTAAAGCGTTCACTGATTAAGAGGAAACCAAAACACATCTGTGTATGTGTGCTTTGAAAGAGATGATTTTAACTACATTATAAGTGAAATAGTAAATTTCAAATGCTTTTGTAAAGAGATAAATTATCCAAAGAATGTGACAAAAATGTTTTTGATTTTAGGTCCTTTCTTTGGTATCTTGATGTATGTTATAAAAAGCTACTTCAACTGTGAATAATATATATGGTGAAATAATCTCAAATGTTAAAGTTGTATATAAATTTGTTTAACTAATGTGATGATAGTCTATGAACCCTGGCAGAGGGTTTTGTACATTTGACTTAATTTTCTCCACTCTGGGTAAACAATTACATAAATAATCCTTATTTGCTTGCTTCTAAGTTTACAATTTTTCCAAACTCAAATTAGTCTTAATTCATTCTCAGGAAATTATAAGGCTAAGCATTAGAAACTTATACAAAGGAAGTAATAGAGCATGTATAGGGATTTTGAGTATTATAGACCAATAGAGATGGGGCCTGTGTGTCACTTAGTAAAACCAGCAAGTCATTTAGTACATACATTAATTCCTAAAATTATTAGATCTTTTTATTGTCTCTCAAAATTTTCAGCCCAAATATCCTCTTCAGCTATTTTGCATTTTATAATATTTAAATAAATAATCACTTCCTCATCTACAACCATGACTCCTTACCCCTTTCTCCTTCCATTTTATTCAAGTACAACTTCAACTTTGGTTAAATTGAACTGTCTTCCTATTCTGCTCTGGGTAAGGGAATGTGAGTGGATAAAACATCAACAATGATGACTAGTCTTGCTCTAAATTTATGACCATTAATCTCAGGCAAGCCCTTTGTTTTGCCTGGTAATTCCAATACATTTATGGAGTCCATTTTCTCTTAATCCTCTAGACAATAAGTTTACAACTACTCTCTTTCAAAACAACCTCCTGCCCCTTCCCCCATTTCTCCCCTTATAATTCCTGAAGAAAATAGAAGCAATATAAAAACTGCATGCATGTATTCCATCTATGGGGGCACTGCAGTGTGGGCCACATATTTTCCTTCCATGAAGGACTTGTCTGAACTGTTGGGAGTTACATTGACAGACAGCTTCCAACTTTCAGCTCCCTCAGGGACTGGCTTTGCTACAGAGAATCAGCTCATCTGAGGTTATATCCCTTCCTTGGGTAGCACAACAGCCAACAGTTGCTCAATGAGAGCACTGACCACCTCAGCCCAACTCCAGACAATACTGACAAGCCATTCTAGCTTTTTACATCATCCTTAGTGTTAGCTGGGGCTGTTGCTGGGCCTGTATCACAGCTCGAATTATTCTCTTCCCACATCTGTTCCTTCCTCTTCCCTTCTGGTGGGTGATTCCAAAGGCACTTCTTAAAATTATCATCTACACTAAACTCCATCTCACCAAGTCTGATTCCCAGGGGAGACAATCTGTAACACTACCACAATAGCTATTGATTTATCTGTATCTATATTGTGTCCCATCTTCTTATCATAACTATCTGTGATCTAATCAAAGACCCATCTCCCCTTCAGACATTATCAGTAGCACTCATATGGGTATTGCTCCAAAGTTGACAAAAAAAAATGTGGAAGGAAAAATTGTATCTCTTTGACCCCATTTTTCTCTCTAGGTACAAACACATTTTGTTCACCCCTTCCGCAAAAGAAAAAAAAAACACACACACAAAGAAAAACTCCCATATTTTTAAGCTTCTCAAATCAAGCTGTTTCTCTATCATTGTCCAAATGTTACTGTGAAAGTAATGACCTCAACATTGTTTCATTTAATGATCAATTGCTCAGTTCTCATCTATTTGACCTATATTCAGTAGTATTGATAGAGTTGATCACATTTTTCTTCTGAAAATTTCTTCACTTGCATTTCTCCTCCTTCATTGTGCCCTCCCCTTCACTTTCATTAGCTTGTTCTTCCTCATCTTCCCAATATCTAGACATTTCATGGCCCCTCCTTGGACCTTTTTATTTCTCTGTCCATACCATTCCCAAGTTTATCTTACCTAGCCCTTGTATTTAAAAATCACGTATAAACCAAAAAATTACCAAACTTATTCCTGCCTGGACACCTCCCTTGAATGGCAGCACACACACACACACACACACACACAATTTGACATTTCCATCTAAATGTTTAATAAACATTGCAAACATAACACATCCTATTGGGACTCCCATTTTCACCTGCCAACCTATCATTGCCATAATATTTCCCATCAGAGTAAATAATCATTCCATTCTTCCAGTTATTAAAACAAAATACAAAAATAATCTGTAATTCAGTATGTCTCTCACACCCTACATACAATTCATGAGCAAGTCCTACTGATATTATTTCATAATATATCCAGAATCCAACAACATCTAACTTCTTCTACAGCTTTCATCTAAGCCTCTCTCACCTTGATTGTTGTGATATCACCCTACTGGTGTCACTGCTCCTTCCTTTGTTCTCTTTCTATTTATTAGCACTGTAGCCAGAGCTGGTTATTTTAAAATAAAGTTATATATACCAAATGCTTTAAATGGCTTTTTATCTCACTAAGAGGAAAAGTCAAACTTTTGAGACTCACGATGCCCTACAGGCCCTAGACTATCTAGACTTTGTTTCCTCTTTGTTGTCATCTCTTACAACTACCTACATCTTCCCTCCCTCCATTCTAGCACACTAGCTTCCTTGCCTTTTATCAAATATATCAAGTATTATCCTGCCTCAGAGCCTTTGTACTTGTTGCTTCCTCCATCTAGAACACTTTCCCCCCAGATATAATAATATCTGTCATCGTTCCCTTTTTAGGTCTTTATTTTAATGTCACCTTCATGGAGATATCTTTCCTGGATAATTTATCAAAAAGTATGACCTCCATGACCCTCTACACATCCTTTATTCCATTTCCCTAAATTTTTTTTTTTTTTATTTAGCACTTATCTGCTAACAAACTATTTATTTGTTTTGTCTATTGTGTCCCACACACAGAGAATTTATGGTCTATGAGAGCAGGGATTTTTGTTTGCTATGTTCATTGTAATATTCTTAGGCCCTTGCCCTAGTTGTTCTCTCTGCCTGAACTACTCTCCGTCTAGAGTAGAATCCTAAAAAATATATTTTAAAATATTGCTATAAAAAATGAGATTTTTGAAAGCAAAAGACCAAGGTTCAAATTCTAGTATCTCTATTTATTAATGGCCTCCTTGGGCAAATTATTTTACTTCACTATGCTTTACTTCCCAGGCAAGATGAGATAATTAATTATATATATGTTATAAGATTACTGTGAAAAATTCCCTGACATATAAAAGTATGTTACATAACTGACCAATTAAAAAGCACTTAATCAAGAGTATTTCCCTCTTTAAATTTCAGAGAGATATATCTTATCAACTTCTAATTATAAACCTAAATATTTCTTTTTCTAAATACTTTGAGATATAGTATAAGAGGTTCTCAAATTCTAATATTTGAGGACAATCTACAAAGTTATACTAATTAAAAGAGGAAATAACACTCATTAAGTAAAAGAGGCAGCTGAGTGGAGGCAAATTTAAACAAGCTACTTTTCTGTTCATATCTCAGCTTCTTTATCTGTGAAATGAAGGCTAAAAAAGCTATCTCATAAAAATTGTTAAGACTTAAATATAATAATGTATACACAGCAATTAGCACAACACATGGCACAATACAATAAAGCAATTATAACTGTTGTTATTGTTATAAAAAATCACTGTTGTGAGAATCATGAGATTAATGCTAAACAACTCTTCTATTATTTAGCTATGCAATTTTCAGCAATAGTTTAACCTTCCTGTGTTTTCTTCTTCATCTATAAATCAGGGATTTTTGTCACTCAAGAGAAATAAGCTTAAATGCCTGTGCAGTTGAAAGTATAAGATATTTAAAGAACAACTATTGATGAGAAAGAACATAAGACTTGCAGAAAATATCTTCTATGAATAAAAATTTAAAGAAGAAAACAACAAGACAGGTAGGATAGGTGAGACACAGTGTAGTCAAGACTTATACCACAACCTACCCCAGCACTACCCACAAGCAGCTGGCAGCCTCTGCACAAATCAGGACTTGGCAACCAATGAGACCAAGGGCCAGCCATGCCTACAAGGCTACCCACATAGTCATCCTGCCGCAACAGCAGGGCAACCCTAGAGCATATAATTCTGGTGACCAGAATGAGTGCACTGTCAGGAAGCATAAGACATCTCCTATAAAAGGCTAATTTTCCAAGCCTGGTAATATAGACAACCTACCAAATACAAAGAAATAAAGACATCAAATTAGGCAAAATGAGGTGACAGAAGAATATGTTCCTAATAAAGAACAAGATAAACCCCAGAAGAAGAGATAAGTGAAATAGAGATAAGCAATCTATCTGATAAAGGGTTCAAGGTAATGATCATAAAGATGTTCAAAGAACTCAGGAGAAGTTTGGATGAACAGAGTGAGAAGTTAGAAATTTTTAACAAAGTGTAAGAAAACATAAAAAAGAACCAAACATAGTTTGGTTTTACCTTTGCTTGGTATTATTTACCAAACGTATATAAATAATACAATAACTGAAAGCGAAAATACACTGGAAGGTATCAACAGTAGATTAGATGATAAAGAGAAATAGATCAGTGGGTTAGAAGACAGAGCAGTGGAAATCATTGCGGTGCACAGAGAAAGACAAAAGAATAAAATGAAATAAAGACAGTTTAAGAGACACTGCAACAACATCAAGCATGTTAATATCCACATTATAGGGGTTCCAGGAGGAGAAGAGGGAAAGAAATGGTCAGAGAACATATTTGAAGACATTGTAGCTGAAACTCCCTTAATCTGGGAAAGGAAATAAGTATCCAGGTCCAGGAAACAGAGTTCCAAACAAGATTAAACCAAAGAGGACCAGACCAAGACACATTATGATTAAAATGGCAATAATTAAAGATAAAGAGAAAATATTCTAAAGAGCAACAAGTTATGAACAAGGGAACACCCATGAGGCTATCAGCTGACTTTTCAGCAGAAACTCTGCAGGCAATATGGGAGTGTGTTACTATCAATTTCTCCCTTTAGGTCTGGTAATATTTGTTTTATGTATTTAGGTTCTCCTATATTAGGTTCATATATATTTACAATTGTTATATCTTCTATAGTAACACAACAATAAAAGGGGATTTTAACACACTATTTACATCACTGGACAGAAAATCCAGAGTGAAAATCCATAAGGAAACACTGGCCTTAAAGGACACATTAGACCAGATGGCCTTTATACATCTGTATCAAGATATAGATATAGATATCTTCAATTTTTGTGTTTCCTGGACGCTACAAAAAACCCAAGCATGTGAATGGTAAACACTATGCTACTAAACAACCAAAGGTTCTCTGAATAAATCAAAGAAGAAATTAAAAACTATCTGTAGATAAATGCAAACTACAACAAAACAATCCAAAAGCTGTCTTAAAGAGAAGTTTATAGCAATACAAGCCTACTTCAGGAAATAAGAAAAATGTTAAGTAAACAACTTAACTTTACAACAAAAGGAACCAGAGAAAGAAGAACAAAGAAAATCCAAAGTTAGTGGAAGTAAAGAAATCATAAAGATCAGGGTAAAATTAAATAAAACAGAAACTAAAAAAACAATGAAAAAGATCAATGAAACTAAGAGCTGGTCCTTTGCAAAGATAAATAAAATTGATAAACATTTAGCCAGACTCATCAAGAAAGAAAAAAGAGAGCATGCCAAAATCCATAAAATCAGAAATAATAAAGAAGTTGCAACCAAAACCACACAAATAAAAAGGGATTATAAGAGGATAATTCTATGCCAATAACGTGGAAAACCTAGAAGAAATGGACAAATTCCTAGAAAAGAACAAGAAAGAAATATGAAGAGGCAAATTACTAGTACTGAAATTGAATCAGTAATAAAAAAACATCCCACAGCAAACAAAAGTCCAGAACCAGATTACTTCACAGTTGAATTCTACAAAACATTTAAAGAAGACTAAATGCCTTTTCTTCACAAACAATTTCAGAGAAAGGAATGTTTCCTAACTCATTTTGTGAGGCCAGGATCACCCTGATATGAAAACCAGACAAGGATATCACAAGAATATAAAATTGCAGGCCAATATCCCTGATGAACATAGGTGCAAAAATCCTCAACAAAATACTTGCACACCAAATTCAACAATACATAAAAAGGATCATACACCATGTTCAAGTGGGTTTTATCTCAGGGCTACAAGGATGGCTCAATATCCACAAATCAATCAATGTAACACTCTACATTAATAAATTGAAGAATAAAAGTCATCTGATCATCTCAATAGATGGAGAAAAATCTTTTGACAAAATTGAATATTCATTTATGATAAAAACTCTTCACAAAGTGATTATAGAGGGAACATACCTTAACATAATAAAGGTCATATATGACAAACTCATAGCTAACATCATAATTATGAAAAGCTACAATGAAGAACAAGAGAAGGATGCCCACTCTTACCACTTTTATTCAACATAGTATTGGAGTTCCTAACTATAGGAATCAGATAAGAAAAAGAAACAAAAGGAATTGAACTTGGAAAGGAGAAGTAAAACTGTCACCCTTTGCAGATGGCATGATACTATAAATATAAAATCCTAAAGACACCACCAAAAATTACTGGAACTCATCAATGAATTTGGTAAAGTTTCATGATACAAAATTAATATACAGAAATCTGTTGTGTTACTTAATACTATCAATGAACTATCATAAGGGAAAATTAAGGAAAAGAACCCATCTACAATCACATCAAAAAGAATAAGGTACCTAGGAATAAATCTAACTAAGGAGGTAAAAGACCTGTACTCAGACAACTGTAAGACACTGTTGAAAGATATTGAAGATGACACAGATGGAAAGATATACTGTGATCATGAATTAGAAGAATTAATATTGTTAAAATGACCATACTACCCAAAGAAATCTATAGATTCAGTGAAATCCCCCTGTCAAATTACCAATGGCATTTTTCACAGAGCCATAACAAATAATTCTATAATTTGTATGGAAACGCAAAAGACTCCAAAAGCCATAACAATCTTCAGGAAGAAGAACAACACTGGAGGTACCACACTCCCCAATTTCGAACTATACCACCAAGCTACCATAACCAAAATAGTATGGTACAAATTCAGATACATGTCAATGGAACAGAATAGAGAGCTGAGAAACAAGCCCACACTTACATGGGCAATTAATCTATGATAAAGGAGGCAAGAATATACAATGGGGAAAAAAGTCTTGTCGACAGCCTCTGCAATAAATGATGTTGAGTAAACTGGGCAGCTACATGCAAAAGAATCAAATCGGACTACTCTCCCACACAATGCAGAAAAATAAATTCAAAATGGTTTAAGACTTAATGTAAGACCAGTGATCATAAAATTTCTAGAAGAAACAAAGGCAGTACTTGCTTAACATTGGTCTTAGTGATTTTTGGGGATATGTCTTCTCAGGTAAGGAAACCAAAAGCAAAAATAAACAAATGGAACTATGTCAAACTAAAAAGATTTTGCACAGTGAAGGAAACTATAACCAAACGAAAATGCCACCTACTTAATGTGATAAGATATTTTCAAACAATTTGAAAATTGGTAGGGGGTTAATATCCAAAATATACAAAGAACTTATAAAACTCAACATCAAAAAACACAAAAAAACAAGCAACCAGGTTAAAAAAACGGGCAGAGGATTTGAATAGACATTTTTCCAAAGAAGGCATACAGATGGTCAAATGGCACATTAAAACATGCTCAACATAACTAATCCTATGAGAAATGCTAATTAAAGCCACAGTGAGATATCAACTCTCACCTGTCTGAATGGCTATTATCAATAACAAATGAAAAGGGTTGGAGAGGATTTAGAGAAGGCACTGTTGGTGGAAATGTAAATTGGTGCAGCCACTGTGGAAAACAGTATGGAGATTCCTGAAAAAAATTAAAAATAGAACTACCAGCAATTCCACTCCTGGGTATTTACCCAAAGAAAATAAAAGCACTAATTAGGAAAAATATGTGCACCATAGTTCACTGCAGCATTATTTAGATTAGCTAAAGTATGGAAGCAACCTAAGTGCCCAGCAATAGATGAATTGGTAATGAAAATGGCATATATATATATATATATATATATATATATATATATATATATATACACACACACATACATACATACAATGGAATATTACTCAGCCATAAAAAAACAATGGAATCTTGCCATTTGTGACAACATGGATGGACCTAGAGGGTATTATGCTAAGTGTAATGTCAGACATAGAAAACAAATACTGTATGATTTCCACTTATATGTGAATCTAAAACAAAACAAAACAAATTGACAAGCATAACTGAACAGAAAGAGTCATAAAAGCAGTGAACAAAAAGGTGATTGTCAGTGAGGAGGGGCTCAGGAGAGGGAAGGAATAGGTAAGGGAAATTTACAGGTACAAACTTTCAGTTACAAAATAAGTGAGTCACAGGTAGGAAATGTACAGTGTGGGTAAAAGTTGAGAACTATGTGATAAATTTGTATGGTGACAGATGACAAGTAGACTAATCATCATGATCACTTTTAAATGTATAGAAATATCAAATTACTATGTTGTGTACCAGGAGGCTAACATAATGCTGTACTTCAATTATACTTCAAAAACAAATGAACAAACTCATAAAAAAATGATATCAGGTTTGTGTTTACCAAAGGCAGGAGTGTGCGGCAGGGGAAATTGGATGAAGGCAGTCAAAAGGTATGAACTCCCAGTTTTAAGATAAATAAGTATTAGGGATGTAATGTACAACATGATAAATATAATTAACACTGCTGTCTCTGTGCTATACACCAAAGTTTTTAAGATGGTAAATCATGGGTTCTTATCACAAGGTAATTTTTTTTCTATTTTTTTAATTTTGTATCTATATGAGATGGTGGTTGTTCACTAAACTTGTTGTGATAATAATTTCATGATGTATGTAAGTCAAATCATTATGCTGTATACCTTAAACTTATATAGTGTCGTATGTCATTTATATCAATAAAACTGTGTAAAAAATGATAATCATGGTGGAACTTAGATAAAATGGAGAGAGTATGCACACAAAGTCATTTACATGTGTTTAATAAACACTGTGTAAACTAAAGGAAACACTTGTGTGTAAGATTTTTCCTGGAGAACAGCTTTTCAAGCTTGGTTCTGATGATCTCTAAGATGCTAAACACTCCGTGAATTTAACTTACTGCCTATGATTCTAACTTCAAGCTATCATTCAGAACAATTTTTTTTCAGAACCTAATTTTTATGTGTAGTTATATATTATGTATCATTCAGAACTTATTTCAATCTGCAAACATATTTATGAAATAAATACATATATAAAAAATAAAATATACATGAATGAATACTCCTAACTAGTCTCCATTACTACATTGAATATCAAATGAAGCACTTTTTATATTTTGTATTTATATTTTGATGATTGACTTGATAATCAACTGAAATAAGAAAATATTGTTATCAGCGTAAAATTGTACACCATTTGCTTACAAGGCTACAGTTTTCTGTAGTTTTATCATGATTGATCTAAGAAAAATAAACATAGAAAAAAGTTGAAATGAACATTCTGCCATTATAATTGCTATAATATGTCATGCTTATCTTCTAAATTATACGTTAGGAGACTTTATATTCAAGTCACAATGAATTATATTTTAAAGGCTTTTATATAGTGTCTGACACATAAAAGACAATATGTGTTTTAAAATAGTAAAGGACTTCCCTGATGGCACAGTGGTTAACAATTCACCTATCAATGAAGGAGACATAGGTTCAATCCCTGGTCCAGGAAGATCCCACATCCCACAGAGCAACTAAGCCCATGAGCCACAACTACTGAAGCCCACGTGCATAAAGCACATGCTCCACAACAAGAGAAGCCACCGCAATGAGAAGCCCGCACACTGCAACAAAGAGTAGCCCCCACTCACTGCAGCTAGAAAAAGCCTGCATGCAGCAAAAAAGACCCAAGGCAGCCGTAAATAAATAATAAATAAATAAATTTTAAAAAATAAAGTAAAATGTATTTTAGTGTGTACGTATGAAGCTCCAGTCTTTGTAGTGTAGAAGATAATAATTAGAGGAATTATTCCAAAGTTATATTTTTGGTAAATGATAGGCCAGTAGACATCATGATTTCCTTCCTCATTTGTAGAATATGAAAACTAGATTGTAATAATACCCCCAAGACACCAGATGTCTTTATGCAGTTTGAAGAACTGTAGCAGAAATTAAGTTTTACAGAAATGTCTGCTCTTCTACTTTGTGCAAACTCAGGATGACTCTTATTTTAAAAATCTAATTTATTTCTATTAATATCAAGAATTTCTCAGACCTTACCATATTTTTATAGAAAAACTCCCTTCTGTTGTATATCTCTCCACTCCTACAAGGCAAGTTTTAGCTCTACTAGCTCCTACTTAGAATAGCTCCAATGGACAACACAATTATTTCTTTTCCATATATCTACTGAAAATATATAATTAACTTGTGAGTATATTTTTTAAACAATTTTTTGACTCTAAATATAAATTATACTTTTGAATCTGAGCACTAAACATTTCAGCAAGGCAATAGATTTTCCCCTCCTAAATCCAACCCAGTCCCAAACTGCATAAGAAAGTTTGTATTGGTCTCTTTTGAATTTTGCTTTGGTTATACCAGTTCTTTCCATAATTGACTAATGTGTGTGTTCGAGTGCTTTGCTCTGTCAAATTTGTTTTCAACTGCTGTGTGTATTGCAGAGCACTTAGAACAGTCCTGGCCCCCTGAGCAAATTCTTCAAGATGTAAATTGCTGGCTTTTCTTGATTCCCCTTAGCTCATTTGCTGTTGTAGAGTTAAATCAAGTATCATGGATTTGCATTTTTTATAAGCTATAACCTCATTAGTTCTATTTAAATAACTTATACCCTATTTAATTAAAAAATCTTAGGGAGCTACTTTATTTCACAACTCAGCTGACTAGTGATCAATTTTCAACCTATCTTAGATCTTTGCGAAAAACCTCATGCCTTGCCTTAGACTAAATCTCCTCTGACCTTGTAGCAGTTCTTTTTTTTTTTTCCTTTTTCAGCATTCAGTTATCTTAGGAAGTTTTAATTTGTGATCTTCACTTAGGCTGAACTAATATGGCAAGTGATTTTGGGTAATGCTCAAATTTTAAGGAGGGTTGATTTTACTATGTGCAGCAACTCATATTATACAGCAAGTCAATGGTGAGAAAAAAATAAATAACAAGTTATTTCAGGTCAAATCTCAGGTCATTTGCAGTATATCACCTATGCTTAGTAAGTCCAGTGCCTGGCATTCAAACATTATTGGCTGAATGAATGAATGAATAAATGGTGCACACTTAAAAGGGCAGTTGCTACAAATTGACCTCTGTAAATGTCAAACACTACTCTCTTCCTATTTGCTTATTTCCATGAAACTAGAGAAGAGTTATTTTTTTTCTTAAGGCAGAATACACATTTAAATAATTTATTGAAAACACTACTTTTGTGTAGAAATGTCCATCAATTACATGAAGAAATTCTTGAAAGAATGAAATCACTTTTCACATTAAGCATCAGTTCAATATACTAGTATTCTCGTGATTTTGTTTCTGTTTTGTAGTTGCTCTAGTTCTTTTGAATTAAAGTACAAGAAAATACTTCCCAGAAATTCTGTAGGGCTAATATGACTATTTACTCATTGTACATTTTTCTTTAAATCTGCTATGGCATATGCATTGCTTACATTGCTGAAAGGCATCCCACATAATCTAGTCCAAGGCTCGCAGACATTTTCTGTAAAGTGTCAGATAGTAAATATTTGAGGCTTCATAGGCCAAAAGGCAAAACTGAGCATATTATATGATACTGTCATATAATTTTCATGTCACAAAGTATTATTGTTTTAAATTTTTCAACAATTTAAAAATGTAAAAATAAATCCTTAGCTTGTGGGCTCTGTAAAAACAAAGATTTAGCCTGTGGCTGTAGTTTACTGACCCCTGCTGAAAGTCTGCTGAAATTAGTAGGAATAGGAAAAATTAATAAATTTCTACTGCTAGAGAGTCAATGACTTTTCTAGGTAGCCTGCTCAAGTCATTTTACAGAAGTAAGATATTTGCATGGTAGAAGAGCTTGGCCTCTAGAATCAGAAAGGAATGGATTTGAATTCTTTTTCACTTATTGCCCATGTAATGCTGGACAAGCACCTTTAAGCTTCAGTTTCCCTATCTGTGCAATAGGAATAATAATACTACAAAATTAGCATCAGCGGGACAATGCTTGCAATTCGTCCAGCAGCAGGCCTTAACTTATAGTTAATCCTCAGTAAATGTTAGCTATTACTATTTTATATGAAGAGTTAGCACATTCATCCTATATCCAGCATCTAGCACTATGTTTACTAAATAGCAGTTCAGTTTTTTATTCATTCATTCATTCATTCATTTTCCTTCATTAAACAAATATTCATTGCATGTCTACTATGTGTCAGGCACCATGTTATGTACTTAATAATTATTGTTGAATGAATAAACCTTGACTCGTGACCTGATTATAGGTATACGAAAAAGTAAGTCATTCTATGTTCTTGAACAGAGAAGATATACCAATAATAGTTCTCAGAAATATTGTGATTATCTTAGCAGCTTATAGTTCAAATGGCATCTCAAACTGAATCTTTAAAAAATATGTAAAATGGAAGTATGATAATGATGATGGCGATGATGATGATGACAGCTAACATTTATTGAATATAAACTACCTGTTAATCACTGTAATAAGGGCTCTATATATGTTTTCTTTTTTTTTCCACGTTATATTTTATTTTCTTATGTCTTTTTTTTATTGAAGTATAGTTGATTTACAATGTATTGCCAATCATTGCTGTACAGCAAAGTGGCTCAGTTTTACACATACATTCTTTTTTTATATTCGTTTCCATTATGGTTTATCCCAGGATATTGAATATAGTTCCTTGTGCTATACATTAGGACCTTATTGTCTATCCATTCTAAATGTAATAGTTTGCATCTACTAATCCCAAACTCCCAATCCATCCCTCTCTCTCCCACGCTCCCCCTTGGCAACCACAAGTCTTTTCTCTATGTCTATGAGTCTGTACCTGTTTTGTAGATAGGTTCATTTGTGCCATATTTTAGATTTCATATATAAGTGATATCATATGGTAGTTGTCTTTTTCTTTCTGACTTACTTCACTTTGTATGATGATCTCTAGTTGCATCCATGTTGCTGCAAATGGCACTATTTTGTTCTTTTTTATGGCTGAGTAGTATTGCATTGTATATATATGTATCACATCTTCTTTACCCATTCATCTGTTGATGGACATTTAGGTTGTTTCCATGTTTTGGCTATTGTGAACAGTGCTGTTATGAACATAGGGTGCATATATCTTTTTGAATTATAGTTTTCTCTGGGTATATTGCCAAGAGTGGGATTTCTGGATTATATGGTAATTCTGCTTTTAGTTTTCTGAGGAACTTCCATACTGTTTTCCATAGTGACTGTACCAACTTACATTCCCACCAACTGTGTATGAGCGTTCCCTTTTCACCCTACCCTCTCCAGAATTTGTTATTTGTAGACTTTTTAAAAATGGCCATTCTGACTGGTGTGAGATGGTACCTCATTGTAGTTTTGATTTGCATTTCTATAATAATTGGTGATGTTGAGCATCATTTCATGTGCCTACTGGCCATCTGTATATCCTCTTTAGAGAAATGTCTATTAAGGTCTTCTGCCCATTATTCGATTGGGTTGTTTGGTTTTCTGTTGTTGAGTTGTATGAGCTGTTGGTGTATTTTGGAGATTAAGCCCTTGTCTGTTGCATCATTTGCAAATAATTTCTCCCATTCCATAGGGTGTCTTTTCGTGTTTTCTTTTGTATGTTTGGTTGGATTTTTTTATGAATTTTTGAATTTTATTTTATTTTATTTTATACAGCAGGTTCTTATTAGTCATCAGTTTTATACACATCAGTGTATACATGTCAATCCCAAGAGCCCAATTCATCACACCACCACCACCACACCCCACCTCTGATTTCCCCCCTTGGTGTCCATACGTTTGTTCTCTACATCTGTTTCTCAATTTCTGTCCTGCAAACCAGTTCATCTGTACCATTTTTCTAGGTTCCACATATACGCATTAATATATGATATTTGTTTTTCTCTTTCTGACTTACTTCATTCTGTATGACAGTCTCTGGGTCCATCCATCTACATCTCTACAAATGACCCAATTTCATTCCTTTTTATGGCTGAGTAATATTCCATTGTATATATGTACCACACTTCTTTATCCATTCATCTGTTGATGGGCATTTACGTTGCTTCCATGACCTGGCTATTGTAATAGTGCTGCAATGAACATTGGGGTTCATGTGTCTTTTTGAATTATGGTTTTCTCTGGGTATAGGCCCAGTAGTGGGATTGCTGGGTCGCATGGCAATTCTATTTTTAGTTTTTTAAGGAACCTCCATACTGTTCTCCATAGTGGCTGTATCAATTTACATTCCCACAAACAGTGCAAGAGGGTTCCCTTTTCTCCACACCCCCTCCAACATTTGTTGTTTGTAGATTTTCTGATGATGCCCATTCTAACTGGTGTGAGGTGATACCTCATTGTAGTTTTGATTTTCATTTCTCTAATAATTAGTGATGTCAAGCAGCTTTTCACGTGCTTCTTGGTCATCTGTATGTCTTCTTTGGAGAAAGGTCTCTTTAGGTCTTCTGCCCATTTTTGGACTGTTTTTTTTGTTTTTTGTTTTTTGTTTTAATATTGAGCTGCATGAGCTGTTTATATATTTTGGAGATTAATCCTTTGTCCGTTGCTTCATTTGCAAATATTTTCTCCCATTCTGAGAGTTGTCTTTTTGTCTTGTTTATGGTTTCCTTTGCTGTGCAAAAGCTTTGAAGTTTCATTAGGTCCCATTTTTTTATTTATTTATTTTTTTTTCCATTACTCTAGGAGGTGGATCAAAAAAGATCTTTCTGTGATTTATGTCAATGAGTGCTCTTCCTATGTTTTCTTCTAAGAGTTTTATAGTGTCTGGTCTTATATTCAGGCCTCTAATCTAATCTCAATTAATTCTCTCAAAAATATCCTTTTATTTAAATACTCTTATTACTCGAAATTTTGTTTATTTATTTTGCAATGAGGACTTGAGGCTCAGAGAAATTATATACAGTTGCCCAACATCACACAGCTAGTAAGCAAAAGAAAATCCCTGGAGATTAATTTGTATATTAATATTATGAACTTTTAATTAATTTGATAAACTTTAATTGAATACCTAGAATGTAGGATCAATAACACGGTCCTTGCTTCAAGAAGCTCATTTATTCATTCACTCACTCACTCTTTCTTTCAAGTATAAATTAAATGTCTACTATCTTCCAGGCACTTAAAGGCACTGAGGTTATAACAATGAGTATTGAATTTGCCTTTCAAATAATATTCATTGTATTTATTTTGTTTTATTTTGTTTTTAGAGAATATTCTGAAGAATTGTATATTTTCCTTGTGTAGTGACAATCATTTCCTTTTCTCTTACAATTCTTTCCTAGGTACTATATTAAATCTTATAAGTTTTTATCTTTATTCTGATTGTTCTGAATTTTCTAGACATAAAAACATAACATTTCAAAATACTGTTTACTTTTGTCACTTTTTAACAATATTATATCTTAAATTTTTCTTATTTTATTTGTTTTAGTGACTCAATTAGAATTTTAAGATCACTATTATGTTACATGATGGCAAAGTAAGAAATCTTATCATTTTTTGCTTCTTTGATGGAAATATCTCAGAAGTTTCTCTATTAAATAATATGGTAATATTTGCTTCAAATTTGATAGAATAAATGAAACTAAGAGAGTTTCACTAAAAATTTATATTTCATTCATCTGTTTTTAAAATTAAATATAGACTTTTCAGTATTTGATAATAAAATCAAATTTAAATGTATCTATTTCCATGCTACATTATGTTAAATAGATTTCTTAATGCTAATTTATTTTTTGATTCTGAGAAATACAAAAGACTAGAAGATATATGATAAAGTTGCTTACTTCTGCTCTTTTACCAGTTTCTCCTTGAGATTCCAATAGTGCTTGCTTTTTAAATTTAATATTAATGAATAAATGTTTACAATTTTTATATTTCCATTATTGACTATACCTTTTATAAATATATAATCACTAGCTCCTTTCTTGCTTGGAGCCTTCACTCTTATTTCCTTTGCCTGCAGTGATGTTATTTCTCACCAACCTATCCCCCAATACTCACATATGTGTGCACAAATGATCAAGCACAACACACATAGACTAGTATATGTATATGGAATTTTTAATCTTTTAGCTATTAGCTTAAATATCACTTCTTCAGCCATGCCTCCACACAAATCCAATCTCCCAAAATTATAGGTTCACACACTGACTATTTCTCTCTTTGCTTTTATCTTAAGTGTAAATAACTTTGTACAATTACTTTTTAAATACTTGGCTTCCTTCAATAAGCTTCACAAGGGCAAGTACCAAGTTTGTGTTACTTAGTGTTGTGGCCCATTATCTAAAAGAACACTTTGGGGCTTCCCTGGTGGCGTAGTGGTTGAGAGTCCGCCTGCCGATGCAGGGGACACGGGTTTGTGCCCCAATCCATGAGGATCCCACATGCTGCAGAGTGGCTGGGCCCATGAGCCATGGCCGCTGAGTCTGCGCATCCAGAGCCTGTGCTCTGCAGCGGGATAGGCCACAACAGTGAGAGGCCCGCGTACCACCAAAACAAAACAAAACACTTTGCACATAATGAGAACCCAGTGAAGGAATGTTCGTCCTTTTGTTTGTACTTTATCTAACATTACTATTAATCAACTCTGCTGTATTTTTGTTGTTGTTGGAACATATTTTGTCTATTCTTTCACATATAATCTGTTTGTATTTATATGTGTATGTGTAACTGGACATAAAAATTTCATATACATAGAAAAAAATTTAATAATCTGATATTGTTTGAATTTTAATATAGTAATTTAATGCATTTACATTTGTCATAGCTGATATGTCTGATCTTATTTGTCATTTTATGTGTGATTTCTGTTTTTAAGCTTTCATAGTGATTCCTTTTTTTCTGTTCCCTTTAATATAGCAAAATTTTATTTGTTTTAACTTTGTTATAATACAATATATTTGTATTCTACATAGTTATATCTATCTGGCTAGCTTTCTTATCTATCATCTATATTCTTTTAAAAACCTACTTATGTTTTTCAAGAGAAAACATAATTGCATTCTTATTAATAAAGAGTGGTGTGAGAACTTTTTAATCTCCTCTCTATTCAAAATGAAAAACTTAGTAGGTGTTTTAATCATTACTACTCATTTCCTTTTTGGAACATTATTAATACAATCTGGTTTAGAGCCTAAACTGTTTTTATTAAGTTGTTATGGTTTATAGTATTAGATATCTCTACTTTCAACATTTTTGACATTCTCCTTCTCAAGTAATTTTTATGACTAACTAGCTTTAAAAATAAATATTTTTAAATATTTCACAGCAAAACTTCAACACTTATGTGATTCTTCTCTTGAACTTCGAGTCCATGTATGTGATAAATCTCAGAACTTTTCAAAATTGAGGTATCTTTTTGTCACATCCAGATATGAACATTAACTCTTCTGGTTCATATTTCTTTGGTTACAATTTTCTTGAAAACTGGAACATTGTTCATGTGAAGATTATGTCTCTTTCTTACATTAGTTACCATAGGGCAAATCAATGTTTACAGGACTTTTTCCAATTCCCAGGTCTAGGAGACATTCATTTGGGGTATCTCTGTTGGACTAAGGTGGCATCTCTTATATTGGCTGGCTAGTTCTGACTCTGAAATGATTGGGAGCAGAAAAATGACAATTCTTAATATCCAATGTTATCAATGTTCATAATATTCTTATGTCCCATCATAATCACTTTATCCTTAAGACTGTATAATTCAGATACAATATACCTCCTCTAGGTCTACTTCTACCCTAGACATTTACAGAAGATGCTGTCTATGAATTATTGTAAACTCTTGGGGTAGAAAAATATCCTGATAATTTTGGACAGCAGTACCAACATAGTAACATTATGCCATGGGAAAGGGGCAGCATGTCTTCCTCTCTTATTCTCAGTGAGAAGGACCACTTTACTTTATGAAGTAAAATTTAGGTTTTCCTAAATCCAACACCATGTTGCTTATATTTCTTATAAATTTCTCTACACTTTGACATTAGGTTTTCAGATCATTATGGCATTAGAATTATAGCTTGCATTTGTGTTTTTCTACATAATAATGAGTTTTTTACTAGTAATGTGAGAAAGACTTTTCAAGAAATAGCTAGTAAACTGTTGTTTTCAACATTTGTGTCTGTTTATAAATGTTCAGTTTTCAAGTTATTGATCCAACTGCTATGAATACAAGCTTTTTCTTGCTGCCAGTACCTGTCATAATACACTGGAATTCTCTTTTTTTTCGGTTTTAGTTACACTTTGCAGGTGGTGAACACAAAGAAAGCCTGGGAAAAAAAAAAAAAAACCTGTAAAATTTGAAACTCCCTACTTGTTTCATTAGGTTTTGGATAGCCAAAGCTATTCATATCACATTCATGACTCTGGCACCTTTACAGGTCTTCAGATTAAATGGAGATTAACAACATTGAAATTAAACTCTGATACTTCGATGATCAATGTTGCTGAGCCTAAAACCTTGTTTCTTTGAAAGTAAGGATAAAAAAGATCACCTTGCTTGTATTGAAAAGTTAACTGGTGAATGAAGCATCTATTTTAAATGTGAAATATGCCACCATGAAGAGTATATCTGGTCTATCTGGACTCCAGGAAAACTTTCATACTACCCAATAGGTGGTGGGTGGAAATGGTAAGTACAGCAGTCACTATAGCAACAGCAGTAGGAAGAGGTAATTTTGCTTTCATCTCTCTTAATAATAGAATGCCACTGGCTGGCATCAAAGTTACCAGCAGTTCCCTCCTAAAAAGTCCCTGGCAAGGCAATGGCAACAGCTGCACAAGTACCAGAAAACAGAGAAGTGCTCTCTCTCTTGATCTTTAGCCCCAAATGTTTAAACTGTGTAAAGCCATACATATTTTTAATGGATTATATGCTTTAGCAAAGTCAATTTAAAAATTCTTTATATATACATGTTTATATACACCAACATATATATTGAGATATATAAAAGCAATGTGATGTTAGCTAGCTTGATGTGAAGGAATGGCAAGAATATTCCTAATTTCATTATCAATTATGAACCATAAAGAATTTGATGTACTTGTCCATGTCTCCCTGTGTCCTTACTACAACAATTTGCCTATAAAACTGTTGCACTAGCTTGTGGGAGATTCCCATTCCTTATTTATCGTTGTAGTCTCTGTGCCTATGAACTTTTCTGCAGTATAGTAGGTGCTTAATAAATACTTGTTGAATAAAGGGATATATTAGTGTGATGTTATCAAAAAGCAAGGAAAGTATTATTATTGATAATTTTTATTAAGATTCACTAAGAGGAGAAGTATCACATTTCACCATCTTTCTTCATGTAGTCCAAATTCTCCGGCTTTTATTTGCATATTCACTTAAGCTTTAGTTTGCAATATTAACAGTAATCTTATAGTAATGCCAAATAAGTGTGATTGCTGTTTTCATAAGGGTGCCTTCATATGTAGTTAGGGCAGAAAGTGGCACCTTCGTATTTCTTGCTCAGTTTGGAGATGCCACCATGAAAAAAATTGGATTTAAAGGTCTTCTGATGTTCAAGAGTTCACCTGTTAAAATGCAAATCCCAGTGAAGTGGCCCAATCTCCAATAGCTCCAGTAACTTTTGCCAAGACTGGGAGCTGAAAAGACTTCATTCTTCCTCTGAATACAGCACTTAATGCTCACACCATGTATTTAGTACTTGTATTGCTTTTGTAAATAAAGTATATTTACAAAAGCAATGCAAGTTTGTGATATATAGAAAACAGTTTGATATATATATATAGAAAAGTTGAGAAGCTATTAAAGAAAATTCCTGTATATTCCACACCCAGTTTCCTCTACTGTTAATATCTTACACAAGTATGGTGTGCTTCTTACCATTAATAAACCAATATTTACATATTATTATTAAAAAGACCATAATTTTTTTCAGATTTCCTTAGTTTTTACCTAATGTACTTCTTCTGTTCCAAGATTCCATCTAGGACACCATGTTTCATAGCTGTCATGTCTCTGTATATTCCTCTTGACTGTGAGATTTTCTCAAATTTTTCCTTGTTTTTGATGACCCTGAGTTTTGAGGGGCACTGGTCGGGTATTTTTAGAAAGTCTCTCAATTGAGATTTGCCTGTCAGTTTTCTCATTATTGGACTGGAGTTATGGATTCTGAGGAAGAAGACAGCAGAGCTAAAGTGTCATTTTGCACACTGCATATTAATTATACATATTACCATGATTTATTGCTGCTGATATTGACTTTAATCTCCTGACTGAGGTGGTGTTTGCCAGGCTTCTCCTCTGCGACGTTACTCCTTTTAACTTCCCTTTCCATACTGTATTCTTTGGAAGTAAGTCACTAAGGACAGCCCACAATTAGGCAGTGAGTAGTTATGCTCCACCTCTGTGAGGGTGGATATCATCATAAAATACTTGGAATTCTGCATGGGAGATGTGCCTTTTCTCTACCATTTATTAATTTATGAAATGAATGAATATATATTTATTCATAAATTATGAATATGTATTATATATAATATGGATGTATATTTATTTTATACTTTATAACCCAGTACTATCTTATTTTGCTGCTCAACATATTATAATTTTTGCAATTATAGCTCTTGCAGTTGAATTCTGTACCTTGCTGAGAAACTCCATTACTGTGGATTTTTTCTTTTATTTTTAATCACTTTCTTGCACTTACATTGCCTTTTTATTTCTATATTCAATTTTTCATGTGAAATATATTGTACACTGAGATAAGAATGAGACTATATTTTTCTGATTCCCTGCACATAATAGATGAGCATTAATTACTTGTTCAATTATGATGATCTATGCTAAGTGAAAGGTTTACGAAAAAAATGTGACCATTTAATTGTGGTCTTTAATTGTAGTCATTGTATTTGGCAATGAAAAAGACTTATAAAGGTGAAGATGAATGAATTAGTATATAGAATGTGACTTGAAAAATATATATATATATAATTTTTTTTGCATTGCGCGGGCCTCTCACTGCTGTCGCCTCTCCCGTTGCGGAGCACAGGCTCCGGACGCGCGGGCCCAGCCGCTCCACGGCACGTGGGATCTTCCCAGACCGGGTCACGAACCCACGTCCCCTGCATCGGCAGGTGGACTCTCAACCACTGCACCACCAGGGAAGCCCCAAAAAAATTTTTTTTTTTTTTTTCCTTGCGTTATGCGGGCCTCTCACTGTTGTGGCCTCTCCCATTTGCGGAGCACAGGCTCCGGACGCGCAGGCTCAGCGGCCATGGCTCACGGGCCCAGCTGCTCCGCGGCATGTGGGATCTTCCCGAAATGGGGCACGAACCCGCGTCTCCTGCATCGGCAGGCGGACTCTCAAGCACTGCGCCACCAGGGAAGCCCCACAAAAATATTTTTAAATGAGGTATTTTGTTGTTGTTATTGCTGCAAAAGACCAACCTCAGTATTATGCTGTAAGTATAAAATGTCTAGTGAAATTTGCCAATATATCAAACATTGTTTTGAGCTTGATGGACTTCTTTTATGGTAGAAAGGAAAATAAAACATGTTTCCAAGTTCAGAATTTCAAATTTTGTGTCAATATTTTACTGCTTGCTGTATATTTTTTCTTATGCTTTTTCAAATATCTATATCTCTATCTTTGGTAAAAGAATCAGATTACGACAGGAACCCATGCTGACATCATCCAAGCTTTCTTCTTTTAGAGAATATAATGTATGCAGGTTTTATCAATGCCCATAGTTTTATATTCAGATGACGTTTCAAATAATATCCACTTATTCTCTCAGGTTGCTACATAAGAAAAGATTTTGCTGGACAAAAAGCTTTATTTTTTCTGTTTTATATTCTTGTAAAATTCTACATAAATCCATTAAAAATACTGACTGAAGGTGATGATAATAACAAGGATGACTATAATGATATCTAAACATATTCAATGCTTGTTTTTGTCAGTGACAGTGTTAAGCTTTTTACATGAATTATCCTCTCAACAATCCCAAAATGTAAGCACCTTCCCCAATTAAATAAATGATACAGTGGAAATGTAGACATTAAAAATCTTGCTTTGGGTAACACAGCTAAATGTGTGATGCAGGCAGAATTCAAACCCAGGTCCCTCTGATTTCAGATCACACATACTCACACCATAACTCCTCATCTCTGCACATTTAGAGGCAATGTCCTTTTAGGTATTTCTTTCCTTTATCTCTTCTCTCCGCAGGTGTCTGTTGCTGAAGGCTCACAACTACGAATGAATCAAAGCCTAAAAAATGTGATTCAGCTTCAGGGTCTTTGAACTTAGAAATAAAAATAAGACTATTCTAGCTCTCGTTCCTGGTGCCCCAGATGTTTCCTTCACTGTGCCCAGCTATGTTGTCACCAGTGCCACGGGCTGATTAGGCAGACTGCTGTTGTCAGTTGACTGTCAATCTTTTTTAACATCTGAGTCTCTGGGATCTTTTGAGGCATCTAAGTTAACATATTGCTACAGAAACATCAAAATTTCAATCTTGTCAAGTAGTGTTAGTTGAAAAGAAAAATGAAAACTTTGCAGCTGCGCATTCCTTCCCCTTAGCAATTGAGGAAAAGGGAAGAGTAAGCATCTCTCTTTTATCATACAATAGATTAATGCATGAAATGATGATAATGATACCTGACATCTACTAAGTATGATTATGTGCCAGGCACTGTGCTTGATGCTTTATATGCATTATTTTATTTACTCCTAAGAACAGCCCTGTGAGGTAGGAGCTACTGTGAACCGCATTTTAAAGAGGAGAAAACAGAGAACGAGGGGAAGATGGCGGAAGAGTAAGACGCGGAGATCACCTTCTTCCCCACAGATACACCAGAAATACATCTGCACGTGGAACAACTTCTACAGAACACCTACTGAACGCTGGCAGAAGACCTCAGACCTCCCAAAAGGCAAGAAACTCCCCAAGTACCTGGGAGAGGGGATTAGGAGCCCTGCTTAAAGGAGCTCCAGAGACGGGCACGAGCCACGGCTAAGAGTGCGGACCTCAGAGACGTGCATGAGATGCTAAGGCTGCTGCTGCCGCCACCGAGAAGCCTGTGTACGAGCACAGGTCACTATCCACACCCCCTCCCGGAGCCTGTGCAGCCCGCCACTGTCACGGTCCCGGGATCCAGGGACAACTTCCCCGGGAGAACGCATAGTGTGCCTCACGCTGGTGCAGCGTCACGCCGGCCTCTGCTGCTGCAGGCCCACCCCGCACTCCGTGCCCCTCCCTCCCCCCGGCCTGAGTGAGCCAGAGCCCCCGAAACAGCTGCTCCTTTAACCTCGTTCTGTCTGAGCGAAGAAAAGATGCCCTCCAGCGACCTGCACGCAGATGCAGGGCCAAATCCAGAGCTGAGCCCCTGGGAGCTGTGAGACCAAAGAAGAGAAAGGGAAATCTCTCCCAGCAGCCTCAGAAGCAGTGGATTAAAGCTGCACAATCAACTTGATGTACCCTGCATCTGTGGAATACATGAATAGACAACGAATCACCCCAAATTGAGGAGGTGGACTTTGAGAGCAAGATTTATGATTTTTTCTCCTTTTCCTCTTTTTGTGAGTTTCTATGTGTATGCTTCTGTGTGACATTTTGTCTGTATAGCTTTGCTTCCACCATCTGTCCTAGGGTTTCTATCCGTCCGTTTTATTTTATATATTTATTAAAAATATTTTTTCTTAAAATTATTTTTTATTTTAATAACTTTATTATATTTTATCTTACTTTATTTTATTTTACTTTATCTTCTTTCTTTCTTTCTTTTTTCCTTCCTTCCCTCCTTCTTTCCTCCCTCCCTCCCTCCCTCCTTTCTTTCCTTCTTTCTTTCTTTCTTTCTTTCTTTCTTTCTTTCTTTCTTTTTCTTTCTTTTCTTTCTTTCTTTCTTTCTTTCTTTCTTTCTTTCTTTCTACTTCTACTAATTTTTTCTTTCTACTTTTTCTCCCTTTTATTCTCAGCCATGTGGATGAAAGGCTATTGGTGCTGCAGTCAGGAGTCAGTGCTGTGCCTCTGAGGTGGGAGAGCCAACTTCAGGACACTGGTCCACAAGAGACTTCCCAGCTCCACATAATATCAAATGGTGAAAATCTCCCAGAAATCTCCAACTCAACATGAGCACCCAGCTTCACTCAACAACCAGCAAGCTACAGTGCTGGACACCCTATGCCAAACAACTAGTAAGACAGGAACACAAATGACCCGTTAGCAGAGAGGCTGCCTAAAATCATAATAAGGCCACAGACACCCCAAAAGACACCACCAGACGTGGACCTGCCCATCAGAAAGACAAGATCCAGCCTCATCCACCAGAACACAGGCACTAGTCCCCTCCACCAGGAACCCTACACAACCCACTGAACAAACCTTAGCCGCTGGGGACAGACACAAAAGACCTACAATAACAAACCCAAAACAACTAAGAAAATGGGAATAGGAACATACATATCAATAATTACCTTAAATTGTAATGGATTAAATGCTCCAACCAAAAGACATAGACTGGCTGAATGGAAAATGAAGAGTAAATGGGCAGTCTACCTGAAAAAGAATTCAGAATAATGATAGTAAAGTTGAACCAAAATCTTGGAAATAGAAGAGACAAAATGCAAGAAACACTTAACAAGGACCTAGAAAAACTAAAGATGAAAAAAAACAATGATGAACAACAAAATAAATGAAATTAAAAATACTCTAGATGGTATCAATAGCAGAATAACTGAGGCAGAAGAACGGATACGTGACCTGGAAGATAAAATATTGGAAATAACTACTGCAGAGCAGAATAAAGAAAAAAGAAGGAAAAGAACTGAGGACAGACTCAGAGACCTCTGGGACAACGTTAAACACACCAACATTCGAATTATAAGGGATCCAGAAGTAGAAGAGAAAAAGAAAGGGACTGAGAAAATATTTGAAGAGATTATATTTGAAAACTTCCCTAATATGGGAAAGGAAATAGTTAATCAAGTCCAGGAAGCACAGAGAGTCCCATACAGGATAAATCCAAGGAGAAATACACCAAGACACATATTAATCAAACTGTCAAAAATTAAATACAAAGAAAGCATATAAAAGCAGCAAGGGAAAAACAACAAATAACACACAAGGGAATCCACATAAGGTTAACAGCTGATCTCTCAGCAGAAACCCTGCAAGCCAGAAGGGGGTGGCAGGACATACTGAAAGTGATGAAGGAGAAAAACCTGCAACCAAGATTACTCTACCCAGCAAGGATCATATTCAGATTTGATGGATAAATTAAAACCTTTACAGACAAGCAAAAGCTGCAAGAGTTCAGCACCACCGAACCAGCTTTACAACAAATGCTAAAGGAACTTATCTATGCAAGAAACACAAGAGAAGGAAAAGACCTACAATAAAGAACCCAAAACAATTAAGAAAATGAGAATAGGAACATACATATCAATAATTACCTTAAATGTAAATGGACTAAATGCTCCCACCAAAAGACACAGATTGGAGGAATGGATACAAAAACAAGACCCATATATATGCGGTCTACAAGAGACCCACTTCAGACCTAGACACACATACAGACTGAAAGTAAGGGGATGGAAAAAGATATTCCATGCAAATGGAAACCAAAAGAAAGCTGGAGTAGTAATTCTCATATCAGACAAAATAGACTTTAAAATAAAGACTATTAGAAGAGACAAAGAAGGACACTACATAATGATCAAGGGATTGATCCAAGAAGAAGATATAACAATTGTAAATATTTATGCACCCAACATAGGAGCACCTCAGTACATAAGGTAAATACTAAGAGCATTAAAAGGGGAAATCAACAGTAAAACAAACATAGTAGCAGACTTTAACACCCCACTTTCACCAATGGACAGATCATCAAAAATGAAAATAAATAAGGAAACACAAGCTTTAAATGATACATTAAACAAGATGGACTTAATTGATATTTATAGGGCATTCCATCCAAGAACAACAGAATACACATTTTTCTCAAGTGCTCATGGAACATTCTCTAGGATAGATCATATCCTGGGTCACAAATCAAGCCTTGGTAAATTTAACAGAATTGAAATTGTATCAAATATCTTTTCCAACAACAACACTATGAGACTAGATATCAATTCCAGGAAAAGATCTGTAAAAAATACAAACACATGGAGGCTAAACAATACACTACTTAACAACGAAGTGATCACTGAAGAAATGAAAAAGGAAATAAAAAATTACTTTGAAACAAATGACGATGGAGACATGATGACCCAAAACCTATGCGATACAGCAAAAGCAATTCTAAGAGGGAAGTTTATAGCAATACAAGCTCACCTTAAGAAACAGGAAACATCTCGAATAAACAACCTAACCTTGCACCTAAAGCAATTAGAGGAAGAAGAACAAAAAAACCCAAAGTTAGCAGAAGGAAAGAAATCATAAATATCAGATTAGAAATAAATGAAAAAGAAATGAAGGAAATGATAGCAAAGATCAGTAAGACTATAAGCTGGTTCTTTGAGAAGGTAAACAAAATTGATAAACCATTAATCAGACTCATCAAGAAAGAAAGGGAGAAGACTCAAATCAATAGAATTAGAAATGAAAAAGGAGAAGTAAAACCTGACACTGCAGAAATACAAAAGATCATGAGAGATTATTACAAGCAACTCTATGCCAATAAAATGGACAACATGGAAGAAATGGACAAATTCTTAGAAATGCACAAGCTGCCAAGACTGAATCAGGAAGCAATAGAAAATATGAACAGACCATTCACAAGCACTGAATTTGATACTGTGATTAAAAATCTTCCAGCAAACAAAAGCCCAGGACCAGATGGCTCCACAGGTGAATTCTATCAAACATTTAGAGAAGAGCTAAAACCTTTCCTTCTCAAACTCTTCCAAAATATAGCAGAGCGAGGAACACTCCCAAAATCATTCTACGAGGCCACCATTACCTTGATACCAAAACCAGACAAGGAGGTCACAAAGAAAGAAAACTACAGGCCAATATCACTGATGAACATAGATGCAAAAATCCTCAACAAAATACTAGCAAACAGAATCCAACAGCACATTAAAAGGATCATACACCATGATCAAGTGTGGCTTATTCCAGGAATGCAAGATTCTTCAATATATGCAAATCAATCAATGTGATAAACCATATTAACAAATTGAAGGAGAAAAACCATATGATCACCTCAATAGATGCAGAGAAATCTTTAGACAAAATTCAACACCGATTTATGATAAAAACCCTGCAGAAAGTAGGCATAGAGGGAACTTTCCTCAACATAATAAAGGCCATATATGACAAACTCACAGCCAACATCATCCTCAGTGGTGAAAAACTGAAAGCATTTCCACTAAGATCAGGAACAAGAAAAGGTTGCCCACTCTCACCACTCTTATTCAACATAATTTTGGAGGTTTTAGCCACAGCAATCTGAGAAGGAAAGGAAATAAAAGGAATCCAAATCAGAAAAGAAGTAAAACTGTCACTGTTTGCAGATGACATGATACTATACATAGAGAATCCTAAAGATGCTACCAGAAAACTACTAGAGCTAATCAATGAATTTGGTAAAGTTGCAGGATACAAAATTAATGCACAGAAATCTCTGGCATTCCTATACATTAATGATGAAAAATCTGAAAGTGAAATCAAGACAACACTCCCATTTATCACTGCAACAAAAAGAATAAAATATCTAGGAATAAACATACCTAAGGAGACAAAATAGCTGTATGCAGAAAATTATAAGACACTGATGAAAGAAATTAAAGATGATACAAATAGATGGAGAGATATACCATGTTCTTGGATTGGAAGAATCAACACTGTGAAAATGACTCTACTACCTAAAGTAATCTACAGATTCAATGCAATCCCTATCAAACTACCACTGGCATTTTTCACAGAATTAGAACAAAAAATTTCACAATTTGTATGGAAACACAAAAGACCCCGAATAGCCAAAGCAATCTTGAGAACGAAAAACGGAGCTGGAGGAATCAAGCTCACTGACTTCAGACTATACTACAAAGCTACAGTAATCAAGACAGTATGGTATTGGCACAAAAACCGAAAGATAGATCAATGGAACGGGATAGAAAGCCCAGAGATAAACCCACGCACATATGGTCAACTTATCTTTGATAAAGGAGGCAGGAATGTACAGTGGAGAAAGGACAGCCTCTTCAATAAGTGGTGCTGGAAAAACTGGACAGATACATGTAAAAGTATGGGATTAGAACACTCCCTAACACCATTCACAAACATAAACTCAAAATGGATTAAAGACCTAAATGTAAGGCCAGACACTATCAAACTCTTAGAGGAAAACATAGGCAGAACACTCTATGACATAAATCACAGCAAGATCCTTTTTGACCCACCTCCTAGAGAAATGGAAATAAAACCAAAACTAAACAAATGGGACCTAATGAAACTTCAAAGCTTTTGCACAGCAAAGGAAACCATAAACAAGACCAAAAGACAACCCTCAGAATGGGAGAAAATATTTGCAAATGAAGCAACTGACAAAGGATTAATCTTCAAAATATATAAGCAGCTCATGCAGCTCAATAACAAAAAAAATAATCAACCCAATCCAGAAATGGGCAGAAGACCTAAATAGACATTTCTCCAAAGAAGATATGCAGACTGCCAACAAAGACATGAAAGCATGCTCAACATCATTAATCAGTAGAGAAATGCAAATCAAAACTACAATGAGACATCATCTCACACCAGTCAGAATGGCCATAATCAAAAAATCTAGAAACAATGCTGGAGAAGGTGTGGAGAAAAGGGAACACTCTTGCACTGCTGGTGGGAATGTGAATTGGTTCAGCCACTATGGAGAACAGTATGGAGGTTCCTTAAAAAACTACAAATAGGATTGCCATGCGACCCAGCCATCCCACTACTGGGCATATACCCTGAGAAAACCATAATTCAAAAAGAGTAATGTACCAAAATGTTCATTGCAGCTCTATTTACAGTAGTCTGGAGATTGAAACAACCTAAGTGTCCATGACCAGATGAATGGATAAAGAAGATGTGGCACATATATACAATGGAATATTACTCAGCCATAAAAAGAAACGAAAGTGAGCTCTTTGTAATGAGGTGGATAGACCTAGAGTCTGTCATACAGAGTGAAGTAAGTCAGAAAGAGAGAGACAAATACCGTATGCTAACACATATATATGGAATTTAAGAAAAAAAAATGTCATGAAGAACCTAAGGGCAAGACAGGAATAAAGACACAGACCTACTAGAGAATGGACTTGAGGATATGGAGAGGGGGCAGGGGAAACTGTGACAAAGTGAGAGAGAGGCATGGACATATATACACTACCAAATGTAAGGTAGATAGCTAGTGGGAAGCAGCCACATAGCACAGGGAGATCAGCTTGGTGATTTGTGACCGCCTGGAGGGGTGGGATGGGGGGGTGAGAGGGAGGGAGACGCAAGAGGGAAGAGATATGGGAACATATGTATATGTACACCTGCTTCACTTTGTTATAAAGCAGAAACTAACACACCATTGTAAAGCAATTATACTCCAATAAAGATGTAAAAAAAATAAAGAAATAAATAAAGAGGAGGAAACAGACTTAAGAAAATAAATAATATTTCTTAGGATGCTCAGCTGGTAAATTACAGAGCTGGAATTCCAGTCAAATTTATTTGATTCTTGTTCATTCTCTTAATCATTATATAACACTCACTTAAACATTATGTATTTTTATCACTGCTGTAAAAACCATTTTAAAGCATTTATAAATCTCAATTCACATTTTGAGAATTTCCACTTCTGCCAGTCTTCAAAAGTCATCCTCTCTGGTGCCATTATCATAGACTACAGCATTGGTCAAAACCATGGTGAGAACCTCAAGAGCTATGTTATCGACTGCCCTGGTGAAAACAGGATGGATGTGAGAATGTGGAGATGAATGTCTAATTCATATGAATGTCAAAAGAAATAAAAAATTTGATGTTTTAATCACACATTAATTTGTTATATTTGGTATAATCAAAATTATATATATAACATAACTATGAGTTTAAAAATATCAAATGGGCCTTCCTTGGTGGCACAGTGGTTGGGAGTCTGCCTGCCGATGCAGGGGACGCGGGTTCGTGCCCCAGTCTGGGAGGATCTCACATGCCACAGAGCGGCTGGGCCAATGAGCCATGGCCGCTGAGCCTGCGTATCTGAAGTCTGTGCTCCACAACGGGAGAGGCCACAGCAGTGAGAGGCCCGCATACCGCAAAAAAAAAAAAAAAAAAAAA
>NW_006799777.1:478594-531261 GCF_000442215.2 Lipotes vexillifer
TTGCAGTACGCGGGCCTCTCACTGTTGTGGCTTCTCCCATTGCGGAGCACAGGCTCTGGACGCGCAGGCTCAGCGGCCATGGCCCACGGGGCCAGCCGCTCCGCGACACGTGGGATCCTCCCGGACCGGGGCACGAACCCGCGTCCCCTGCATCGGCAGGCGGACCCCCAACCACCGTGCCACCAGGGAAGCCCAGTTTCTTTCACTTTTTAATATGCATTTAAGGTTCCTCCATGTTGTCTTATGGCTTTAGAGTTCATTACTTTTTAGTGGTGAATGATATTCCGTTTCCTGGAGGTACCACAGTTTATTCATCCATTTACTTACTGAAGGACATCTTGGTTGCTTTCAAGATTTGGCAATATAAACAAAGGTGTTATAAACATCTGTGTGCAGGTTTTTATGTAAACTTGAGTTTTCAACTCTATTGGGTAACCACTAAGAAGAACAATTGATGAATCATTTGGTAAGAATATGTTTAACTTTGTAAGAAACTGCCAAACTGTCTTTCAAAGAGGCTCTAATATTTTGCATTCCTATTAGCAATGTATGAGAGTTCTTTGCCACTGCATATCCATCCCAGCAATTGGTATCATCAGCATTCC
The DNA here is from genome assembly GCF_000442215.2 of Lipotes vexillifer. Taxonomy (NCBI): domain Eukaryota; kingdom Metazoa; phylum Chordata; class Mammalia; order Artiodactyla; family Lipotidae; genus Lipotes; species Lipotes vexillifer. The sequence continues at coordinate 479,200 of NW_006799777.1, forward strand.
AGATTTTGTCTTTTCTACTAAGTTTGTAGTGGTATCTTATTGCTTTATATGTCCTGTTTTTCATTAATAAGATCATATATTTTACCTTATCTCTTCTTTTGTTCATTAATCCTGCTAGGGGCTTATATATTTTATAATTCAAATAATTATATGTTACCATTGTTATTTTGTACTGTAATGTACATTTAACTGATTATCAGTTTACCAACATCTTGCTCACCATTTTTTCCTGCATCTTAGATCTTCCTTTTGAGTATATTTTCTTTTTTCCTGAAATATACTGTTAATCCTTCTTTTAGTGTAAAACTATTGGTAGTAAATTCTCTCAGTTTTTGTTAAGTTACAAAGTCTTTTTTTTTCTAATCTCCTGTTCTTGGCGGGTAATTTTTCTGAGCACACAATTCTAGGTTGACAGCTATTTTTTGTTTAGTACTTTGAGGATTTTATCTTCTGGCTTCTTTTGTTGCTGTTGAAGAATTTGGTTGTCATTCTTCTGTTAGTGCTTTGACTTTCCTTTCTGTTCTTAAGATCTTTGTAATACATGCTCTGTAGTTTCACTGCACTGTGTCCAGGTGTGGAATTCTCTCTTATTCATGCTGTTCTGTATATATCCCACCTTTGGTATTCTGGTGTCTGTGAAATCATAATTTTCATGAATTTTAGAAAATTCTCAGCTACTGTATTTTCAAATATTTGTTCTTTCATTACCATTTCTATTCTCTTCTATACTTCAATAATGGCAATTCTATACTTTAATCAATTCACTGAATATATTTCATTTTAAAAAGTCATATTTAATTACTTTTTAAATCTCTTTGGTCAATCTGGATAGTGTATGGATTCTCATTTATTTTTTATTATATTATCATTTTCTTTAAAAATTTAAATTCATAGTTATTTTATATTCTGTATCTGAAGTAATCTGTATTATTTTAAGTTTTAAGGGTAAAAATCTGATATTTTTCCTATTTGGCCTTTTACTTGTAACATTTTCCTCTGTGGTTGGTGATGTTTGATTGTTAGTTCATGTATAGTTCATGTTAAATTTTGGGACTCTGAAGGCCTATATTCAGGATGGTTTCCTCCAGAGAGATTTCCATTTGCTTCTGTTCTGAGCCAAGAGGTAATCCGGCCTTGGGGTCATTCAATCTGGCTTCCAAGTTATTTTAGTGTTAAAACAACTTGGAAGAGGGGCTAAAATGTAGCAGGACCATTTGAATTGCAGATATTACCTGATACCAACCTTTGCCAACAATTCAAACAATATAAGTAATATCCTGCCAAGAATTAGCATTTCCTTCTGGAAAAGCATGAGTATATCAGACACAGTTTCCTATTAATATTATCTCTTTTTCTCTTCAATAAGACATCTATGATTTCTTATTAACAGACTGTGAGTCTGAAAAATGTGTGGAAACATTGTTCTTAAAGGAAGCTGATTCATTTTGGGGGTTCCCCAGTCTTACGTTCAATGGCACAGTTGGAAAATATTGACTTTTCTCATTCTCCAGCCACCCATGCTTCAAAAACACATAAATTCCAGGTTCATTTATAATAAATAACTTAGAAAGACCAGGTATATCCTAACTGATTAGACACCTTTTTGGTTTTGTTTTTGTTTTTGACAGGTACTCTCCATCATCTTTCTGTTAGTAAACACCATAAGCATGTTTACAAGGAAGCTACGTCCAGGTAGGCCATTACTTTTAGCATCTCTTTATACAGGAATGAGTACGTTACAGGTTGTTCTTTCTCAAAGTTTTTTTTTTTTTTTTTTTTTTTTCCCAGATTTCTTCAGGAGGTCTGGTTGCTGGGCCATAGTTATGAACATATTATAGTTTTGAATGTATTACTGACTGTGGCATTTGCCTTCAAGCCAAATCTCTGTTATTAGTTGCTTAATGCTCACAGCCCAGCTCTTGTTTTTAGCAAAGTCTTTCTTCCTCCTTTTTTTTTTTTATAGGGGGGGTGAGTGGCTTAGAGGGAATGCATTCTTAGAGATTTATCTCACTTTATGCAAGTCCAGCATTAATTATATTTTAGGAAGAGTACTTTGTCTTTTAATGTGAGAGTTTCTTGGGAGTGTCTGGAGCACTTATTAATGAAAACTCTTATCTAAACTATAAACTATGATGATTAAGGGGTGATCTATGTATGAAGTCACTTTACAGTTAAAATTATCTTCAGCACTGGACATTGTTAACATTTTGTTCAGGGACTTCACAGTACCTAAATCATCTTTGCTAAAATAAGCGAAGTCATTTCTGATGGCTTTGTGTCAGGTTGTATGCCCATCTACAATTTCAGTGCTAAACTATACTATCTAAGCCTTTATGTCAGGGTTCTGTTGTCCCCATTCAGGCTCAGCAGAGTGGTGACAAACTCAGTGCTTTGTTTGATCACCAGTAATAACTGGGACTGCGATCTCTGTGATGAACAAGATGAGATAGAAGGAAGTTAAGTGGGAAGCTATAGAACGTTATGAGACAATGCTGTGCATCTCTCAGATAGGAGCCTGTGAAGTAAACTGCAAACTCTGCAATACATGGCTGGAGTGGGATCTGCCTTTGCTACAAATCACAGTAATGAAAGAAAACCTAGCACCAGCAGCTTCTGTAACACTAAAAAGTCACTGCACCAGGGCAGATTTAGTTTATACCCAGCACTTACCAAGAAAGTTTCTCCTTTATTTTCTTTTAAAAATAATGACATAATATACCCTACCCGAGGAGTCAAGATTTTTTTTAGCATCACTTAAATCCTTTTTGACATAATGTACACTATTGATTGGAGAACAATGATGTTGTAATTCATAATAATGGATTTCAATGAATTTTAAAAAAGCATAACTAATGTAGAATCAAAGTGACTTTCCCTGGGAAAGGCACCATGAGCTTTCCCATGAACAACCGTAAACAACAGTTATATAAATCATTTCATAAGGACTTAAAAACATTCTCCTTTCTGGCTATAATTTTTAAAAGTTTGGGGCAGGAATTTTGTTTTGAGTAATCGTTGTAATTCAACAGTTGAAATTAAAAAAAAAAAAGGTTTCATTTGTTGTGTTTCCTATTTTACAGTGTCTGGAGCATGAAGATCAAATCCATGTCTTCCAGCATCTTTTGTTTCTAGACAGCTTTCAGTGCAAAGGGCTCTCACTAGTCACACTTACAATTCCAAGAACTTAGCCATATTCCCTGCTGCACAATCTGTCACAATGTCTGATAAGTCACACAGATGTGCTAAATAATTACTGCCAGTTGTAATTAAAACTAGCTTGCAACTCTTAAACTCAATTAAAACTTCATAGATGGCCTTAATTTCTCACTGAATAGCTTCTAATGAAGCACGACAATTTTTAGGTGTACTTTATAAATTTTGTTTCAAAGAGTGAGACTTTTCTCTTTCAACATTAAGAAAATATCGTAAAGTTTCCTCCCACTCTCTCACAAATAGATGGTTAAAATAATTTGTTTCTATCTCTAAAATAACATTTTCCATACTTAAACAGAGAGGACAATTCTATTATTACTGATATTGTATAATAATGTCCCTGGAATTCTTGACTGAGAAGGTGATTTAAGCAAATGATTACATGTCACACCAGAGAACATTTGGCAAAAGTCAAAATCAATTCATAATATTATACAAGATGCTGCTGTCTAATTTTTTATAAGCCTCAATTTCAAGTATTTTTGTAAAGTTGAGCAAACAGCTCAAATATTATTCTCTTCACACATGCTTTTGGCATGAAGTAAGGATGTAATCAACTCTGAAAAAACTTTGAAACTTATTTTAATTGATGTTATATCACTTATGGTGCCAGTCTTTTGGGGCCTTGTTGTTTCTGTTTTATTGGTCATGAGTGAAAATAATACGAATGCAGTAAAAGAGAGTGATTCTTCTTAGTGTTTACATTGAATTTTCTCATTCCATGAGTATTATTGCAGAAAAAAATGTTACCTGCATACATTTCCATATTTTTTTAACTTATTCTTAGAGGAAAAGAGAGCCAATAGAGCAATGACAATATCGATGCTTTATCTCATCTATTTATATTTTGAGTTAATATTTTTTCATGATTAACAATATATTCATTTACTTCATTGATCTTATTTGAGATATTAATAGACACATGCAATGCATATGTGGGGAAATGTAATATATAAACAAGTATAATGAACCTGAATTTAAGAACAGTGAAAAGAAGAAGGGGAAAACTGGCTGGCCAGTAAGGAACCTACATTATACTACATTATATTAAGAGAAGTTCTCACGTATGCAATTAGTTTTTTTTTTTTTTTTTTTTTTTTTTTGTGGTACGCGGGCCTGTTACTGTCGTGGCCTCTCCCGTTGCAGAGCAACAGGCTCCGGACGCGCAGGCTCAGCGGCCATGGCTCACGGGTGCAGCTGCTCCGCGGCATGTGGGATCTTCCTGGACCGGGGCACGAACCCATGTCCCCTGCATCGGGGGGTGGACTCTCAACCACTGCGCCACCAGGGAAGACCTAGTTTTGGTTTTTACTTTTTATCCTTAAGAAGGTCAGGAAGTTAAGCAAATAAATATTGCATCTGCTGAAAGCAAGTGTAGTTACCAGTGGTTGCTGACATCTGCAGCTCTGTGGAGTCAATAAGAGCATAAACTTCTGCTAAATGCACTGAGCATCAAATCCCAGCTCCCACACTTACTAGATCTTGAGCTGGTTTCTTAAACTCTCTCATCTATGTAATTCACTGTAATATATAATTTTTACCAGTTCATGTAAAGTTGTCATGAGCATTACATGGAATGAAGTGTTCATAGTATTAAAGTACAGCTAGCACATAAATAAACTCAAAAAAATGGTAGCTAGTTGTATTTTTTAAATTTAGGACACAGAGCCATGAGTTAAAAAAAAGTAAAAAACAATTCTTGCCAAGTCTGTGTGTGGAAATAACACAGAAGTCTCTTAAATCTGCAGCATCTATAAATCTCTGGATGGTGTCACGATTTCATCTATGTTTAGCTGTCCTGTCCAATTTCAAAATTCCCAACATCTCCTAAAAGCTACCAATGTGTACTATCTGATCTGGTGACATATTTCTTCAATACCAAGAAAAAATGAATTTTATAATGACAGGGCAGAAGAACTTTCACAAAATTTTTTTAAACTTTCTTTTAGGAAGACTTCTTACTGTTCCATTTAGCTAGGTCCCTGCTTTTCCCCACTGCTTAATCAGCAATCATCATCACCAGCATTTCTGGAAGTATTATCTCAAATAATCACAACCAAAATATTGGATTGGGGCAGAAAGGTGTTTCTTTGTGTGTTGGGTTTTTTTATTTTTCTTTTTTGATCATGTTTCCCTTGCTCTTTTACAATGCATAGTCACTTATTGTATGTAAGTCATCACTAGCTTGCATTGTTGTTTAGAATTTGAAAACATTCTAAGTTGTGTAACAATAATTCATCCCTGCTTTTGGTTCTTTTCCGCCAGGTCATTAATAGCTTTCTCTTATTCAGAGTAAACTCAGCTCATTTATCTTTTACAACAAAACATAGAGGAGAGGCAGAGTAAAAGAAAAAGCAGAAAACAGACAAGAATAGGAGCCAGGAGATTTGACCCTAATATCAAAGCTCTCACCAGTCAGTTCTGTCATCTTAGAAAAGCATTTCTTGGATATAAGTTTGTTTACCTCTAAAATAAGGGGTTGGAATAAGAAATCTCAAAGTTCCTTTCCGTTCTATGATTCTAAATGCCATCATATTTTGGTGTAATGTATAATGTATGCTACTTACTTAACACAAAATAACTGGTGTGGAACTTGTGGAACTCCTTGCTAAGTAATTATTAAGGTAGACTGCATTGAAGTAGACTGCTCAATATGAAGTTCATTACCATGCAATGTCACAGAATCCCACCCTTCAAAGTAACAAAATGGAAGATGAGAATTTTGTGCATATTCTCAAGACTCTTGATGGCAAATGGTGAAATAAATTCATATTTTACTGACATGGAAAAGGTGCACATTATTTATAAAGTCAATAGGCAATTTGAACAGATTCAATAGTCCTGAGATGAGTTTAATAAATAGGTAGATTAAAAGTCTGAAATACCAATGCAGATACTGTACTGTATAATGCTGCATGTATAATGGTGTTTACACTACTACTGCATGCAATTTTAAGCAATTAAGCTAGACTCAGCTATGTGAAAAATTGTCTTCTCTCTATGGTAAAATAGCACTGTCCACATTTTTTTTTAATAATTAAGGCTATTAAAAGATAAACATACAAATTAACTCATTTTAAACTGTTGATTAGAAATGCAAATATAAAATTACCTTGATTTTAGACTTTTTTAATGCTGCCAAATCCACAGAAAGAAATTTGTCTGTCCTTTAGGAGCAGAGAACTTGGTTTCAGTAAGTTTAAAAGGCAGACTAAATGAGCAGAACTAGTTTCCACTTGGTCACATGACTATTGAGCCAGTGGACCTGAATTCAGAAACAAAATTTCCAATGGCTTTGAAAGACTAGGCTTTTATTTCCAATGACATCTGTCTGAGTAGTTAAATTGTCCACTGGCCAAACGATCTATTTAAACTATTGCCTACCCTTTTAGATTTCATGAAACTTGAGCATTTGCTATTATAAAGAATTTCAGAGTCAAGGAGAATAAAGATCCCTTTTTAGTTATAAAAGAAGGAAAACACTTTTCAGGTTAACTTCCAAAGGGTATTAAAAATCCATATTAATGAAAATATGGAAAAATTTTATTCCATGAACCTTTCAACTCCATTTAGAGACATCTATAATACCATGGCATCTAATTATCACTCCTACAGCTCTTTTTTCCCTTGGGAGCTCAAAGCAGTTTACATAGTTAAGTCACTTTAACAGAGAAAATCATTTAACAGGATAAAAGAAACTGAGGCACATAAAAGTTAAGAAGCTTGGTCACTATTATATAATTGGTGATGAAGAAATGAAATTTATTGTTTGATGTAGGAATAAGGTGATGAGGTTCAATCATATTCTTCCACTTATATTCTGTGAGATCTTGGAAAATAACTTAATGTCTTTGAGTCTCATTAATTCAGTGTAAAACTGAATAATCTTCCTTATTTGGGGTTACTACAAGTTTCAGGGGCATTGAAATAATTTATATTGGAAGGTTTGTTAAGTTATCAAATGCTACATTTATGAAATATTGTATTCTTAACTCTTATACTGCAGTCTGTCAAGAAGGATAAATTATTTATCTGATACCTGGACAAAAAGTTTGAATGTTTCATGCTTATTTGTATAGTACAATTTAAATATATGTGTATTCAGACCATCTCCCCATTACATTCTTTATGCAACTGGGACCCCAGCCTTAAGAATAGTGTGGAGGATAAAGCTGAATAAGTCTCATGTGTTGCCTAGAGCAGAGAAGAGAACCACATAGTCTGTGTTATAAGCACAATCACTGAGGGGAACCAAATGTCAGGATTAGAATAAAATCAATCATAAGATATCAGGGGAGAGAATAAAGGCATAGTAAGGAGATAGAGCAATAGGTCAGGACCTGAGGGTACTAAATAATAACAGTGAGAAAGAGAGCAAAATATGGTGAAGAAATAGGGTACCAGATGCAGATCCTGAATAAGAGGCCAGAAGAATTTCCACGGAAGTTGGCTGCATGGTACAGGGATCCTGCTCTCAGTTAAAGGTACAGGATAGGCTAGACAAAAGCAACTATGCATATTAAAACCAGAGAGGGGTGTCAAAACTTATTAGCTTTCTTTCAATGAGGGATCATATGGAGTCTTTCACTATTCATAATTTTGTCAGGATATTATTGATACCTTATCAATGTCCAGCCTGGAGGGGTAAAAGGGAGTAGTGTTAATGGACATCAAATAAGAATACGTTAAACTTTTATTTTTCTTAGGTGAAAAATCACTTAGCAAATATTATATAATCGTATATAGGAATGTCTTTGTGTAATAGTGCTCATTAAATACAGAAGTAAGCTAATATTTTAATATTTATTTAAAACATGAGGAAGCTGCTTCATTTATTCATTCAATCATTCATTTGGTTCATTTGGTATATACATTCATTCATTCATTTGGTATATACAGTGAGTATATACTCTGTGCCAGGTATGTATTCAAGGAAGATAATCTGAGTTTACAGCCTTTTAGAGAGACTACTTGGAATGAATGATTAGAAATGTGTTGAGTACTATATGCAGCACATTTTTGGAATGTATAAAATAATGCAAGAGGTCAGAGAAGTACATATACCTGAGAAAGCTGGAGCTTGGCAGGAGCGATATTATAAGAATATAGTGCAGTTAAAACTAGGAATAAACATGGGGAATCACCTGACAGTCCCATGGTTAGGACTCAGCCTTTCACTGCCATGGTCGAGATTCAATCCCTGTTTGGGGAACTAAAAGTCCACAAGACACGTGGTGTGGCACAAAAAACAAACAAGCAAACAAACAAAAACCTTGGAATACACAGCCACATTTATAGTTTTTAATTCCTTATTGCTATAAGAAAATTTATGACCTTTTTATTGTTCAATAGTAATAAAAGAAGCACATGAAAATAATCAAATAGAAGAAAATTAATATTTTTCTACTTTGCTCCCCTTCAAATGCAGAAAGTTCTCTAATAATCAACTTTCAATATATGAATAAATCTAGATTCAAACTAAACTAAATTATGAACTAAATCAAAATTGAACCAACACATGAAAAGAAAAATTATTCGCAGTAATTATTTTTGAGGGTCAATAGCATTGTTATTCTGAGACTCTTGTGTATGATATGGATGAAGTAAATGAATAATTAGGAGTTATTCTAATTCTATCATCCCCAGTAGCAGTTAGAACTGGGATTCTCAACGTGGAAGAAGAGATAAGATATTGTTCAGAAAAGGCTAAGTAAAAGGCACTACAATCCTGGATTCGGATTGTATCAGTATGATCTACTCATGAGATATTTTATGCTTACTAATACTGTAGCAGTGAGTGCTTCTAGTAAGCTTTTTTTTTTTTTTTAGGTTATAAATTACATTTATCAGTTCATTCAGTCCCATGTACTTTTAATTCCCATTGATGTGGATGAAGTCATCAGGTTTTCCCATTTCAGCGGTATGATCTAAACAAAAAAATTAATTGAAGTATAGTTGATTTACAATGTTGTATTAGTTTTAGGTGTACAACACAGTGATTCATACATACATATATATATATATATATATATATATATATATATATAGAGAGAGAGAGAGAGAGAGAGAGAGAGAGATTCTTTTCCAGATACTTTTCTCTTATAAGTTATTACAGAATATTGAGTATAGTTCTCTGTGCTATACAGTAGGTCCTTGTTGTTTATCTATTTTATATATAGCAGTATGAATATGTTAATCCTAAACTCCTAATTTATCCCTCCCCCACCTTGTGTTCCTGATATATCATTTCCAGTAAAAGAAATCAGAGCACCTAGGAGAAATGATCAGCTCCAGATCTGGGGCCTGTCATACCAGGTGGTCACAATTAGGATCATATTGAAAGACGCCAGGAGCCAACTTGAGGGGACTTCCACTAGCCAAAACAGGGAAATTTGAGGTTCAAAAATGATAATAATTGCAATTGGTTGAACTATATCAATATGTTTAAATTCATTAATTCCTTTGTTATCAAAAAACTAATTGTTTATCTTCAAAGAATGATAGAGAACCAATTTCTTAACTTGGAATTTGGCAATTAAATAAAGGCAAAGAATCAAATATTTATCCTGCTTTGTTAGTATGGATTCTACCATTAGGTAAACTAATACCAAAGAAGAAGGAAGTGTCTCTTTATTAAAGCATTCCAACTAAAAAATAACATATAAATGATAGATTTAGAATATTATCATTCTGCAAATTCAGTGTATTAATGGATATAGAAACCATTCATCAAGAACTACTAACAGCACAAAAGGCTACCAAACATGGTTTACTTTCTGTGGAAAGAATGCACCACCACCTTCAAAGGGATCAAACCTCAGTCTGGTCAAGCCTCTGGATCCAGCTGCCAATTTGTGGGAAACACAAAAGGTCCAGCAACATGTAGAACTGCATTGTGAGTGTGCAATCAGAAAATTCCAGACTGTAGGAAACTCTGCAGGTCAAATGACCTAGATTTTTCAACAGCTGAGTTGTAAGTAAAGGAAAAGGATGAAAAGAGAACTAAAAAGACATATCTTCTTTAAAGATATGCAAAACCAAGCTATAGGGATAAATACATGGTGATAAAACTAAAGTAACTCAAGGAAGTAAACATTTAGTAATTTTTTTTTATGTGTAGAGAGAGAGGTTTGAAACTGGTATGAGGCACAGCTTCTGGAATCACAAAGTTCTAGTTCTTGTTCTGGATGATAGTTACAAGGGAATTCACTTTATAATAACTCATTGTTATAATGTTCTTTGTTGTCTCTTGTGTCTGTATTTTATTTTATATGTTTAAAAATAAAATAGAATATCAAATTTACATAGCATACTACCAAAATATGCTATTAAGCCAGACTATATTGTTCCTTAGTATATGGTTTGTTATTTTTGATTACGCTCCTTTTTTAGGTGTTTTATGAAAATCTTTAATCTCAAATATGTGATAATTTAAAAAAGGGCATAGTATTAAGATTGTTTGTAAGAGTCATATGACAGACATAAAAGCAGAAATAAGACTTTAAGTTGAATGTTTTGAGAAACTGGTACATGTTACTTGTATACTGTATGTTACCTGGGGTATATACTTGTTCAAGACCCAACTTGTTTATTAGTAGAAGACTATATATCACCAAAAATCATGATTCCAGAAAGCCCACCAACCCTATGAATCACCTCTGCTCTTTCACAAAATGAGATCTACTGATAACAGTTTAGAGATCTCATCTTCAGAGAGCTGAAGGGCCGGACTTATTTTTAATTCTATAAGGTATCTTCAGTTGTGATATATTTTACTTACACTTGTTTAGCAAATTCAGCTGTCCTTAGAGCATGAGGCAAGAAACTTCCTTTCAAATAGGTGTTTAATATTTTAATATTACAGGTCATGGCTCTATTTGTTTTATATATTTTCATTACATGTTGTGCCTTTGAAATCAGAATAGAAATTTATAAATCAAAAGCATACTATAATAGTTTTATTGCAAATGGAAAATAACTCAGATAGATAAACCAGTCAGCAAACATATTTACATTAAAGCAGAGAAATAAAAGCAAAGTTTCAAGTTATTTTTTCATTCCACAATGTATTTATCTATCAGTTTTGGGGTTTTTTTGGTAAACAGTACTCACAAGTGTGTCCTTTAAAATGTTGTCCTATCTTACTGTGTGTAACCGTTTCAAGTTTGTCTCTAAGTACTATGTATCTTTCATTAGTTAATTAAATCACACATTAAGTAATTTATTTAATGATATTATGCCATCTTTCATAGTAATATTATATTTATATTAAATATATAAATAATGGTATTTACACATCAAGGAAAGATCAGAAATATAACTATTATGTTAATGTGTAAGCCAACAAAACTAATAATTTCAATCACTAGGTTTATTCAGAAGTAAACATCAGGTATGTAGACATAGATCTCTTAATGAGAAAATCAACACTAAATTTCAACGGCAATTTTTTCCAGGTGTTTTTTTTCCATTGGTGGAAATATCAAAAGCTGTAAAAATCCACAAAAGTTTTATTGTATTTCCTCTCCCCTCAACTTTGTGTATATGTCTTCTTTCTTTTTTTTTTCTAGACCATAAATGTGTATGAAACATGTTTCCCAGTGCTTGACATTAAGCTCATGATGGATAGTTGTGGCTATGATAGAAACACCTCTGTATTTGTTGCACCAAGATCAAAATTCCAGCTCTTAACACCAGGCTGATGATCAATTTTTTTGTTTTGTTTTGTTTTCTTTTGTTTTTGTTTTGTTTTGTTTTGTTTTGCGATACGCGGGCCCCTCACTGCCGTGGCCTCTCCCGCCGCGGAGCACAGGCTTCGGACGTGCAGGCCCAGCGGCCACGGCCCACGGGCCCAGCCGCTCCGCGGCACGTGGGATCCTCCCGGACCGGGTCACGAACCCGTGTCCCCTGCATCGGCAGGCAGACTCCCAACCACTGCACCACCAGGGAAGCCCTGATGATCAATTTTGAAAGAAGAAAATCTTTTTCTAAGTTAATAGCAATTAAGACCAGCAATTATTTGTAATTTAAGCAATCCAGATCCAGGCTGGCTAATGTTAAGATCATCTGAATAATGATTTTATTAATCAGGGTCTGTATTTTAATCAATCTACAGTGCTCATTAAGGAATTGAAGATGTGTGATTTTTAAAATCTCTACTAGTTACAAATTCAGTAGGTTAACAGTGTTCTATAAACTGAAAACTATTCTCCTTTGTACTTATATTTTCTTTAAGAATTTGAATCTATTATTTAATGTTTAGAGAGTATATTCTCTTTTGTTCTGTTCTCAAGGAGTTAATATTAATGGCATATAATTTTTAAATTCTTTGGTAGCTTCTTATACTCAGTAGTTTTAAAGTTGCTTTGTTCCTGTTGTTAGTAAATTACTACTTACAAAGAAATTAGGCTTTATAACCTGTGTTCCCATGTTTTAAAGACAATCTAGGCTAGTTCTAACTAGAGTTAGGTCACTCCCTAAAGAAAGAATGCAGTTGGTCATTAAGAACCGAAATAATCATTCCAAATACATTCACTTAAAATTTATATGTTATTGTTATGACACCGACAAGTTTGAGAAACCAGGTAAGCCTTGTCGAATATAATAAAGTCATTGAATCTCTTCTACAAGTATAGGAGGTTAACAGGTAAGTCACTCCTGTTTCTATACTTACAGGGAGTAAGTATGAAAGGTTTGGTAGAATCTTTTTTTTTTTTTTTTTTTGTCCTGGAAGGAGCTTCCCATTTGTTTAATTACTGAAAAAAGGCTGGGAGAAAAATTGCCACTTGAAATTTAAATTCAATTTTCTGACCCAGAGATCTATGCCTAAACACTTGATGGTAGCATGTTCACTTCTGACTAAACCTGGTGATTAACAGTATTAGTCTGATTGCTTACAAAGTAACAATAAATATATCTCTGATTATGCCATGAATAAATTCTGTTCTTTTATCAGTTTAGCCATATTTTATCATAACTAGTTAACAATTAAAACATTCAAATTACATTAATAATATCCCAAAGTGGCTTCCTCTAAAAGAAAAGTGTCCTTTCTATTATTCAGATTTAATCATTGTTGTCAAACATATATTGAAGGTCTTTGGCTGGGGGTAAGCAGTAAGGATTGGAAGAGTAAGGTTACCTCTCACAGATGAATTATGAACTTGGAGGTTGAATGATTATACTTTTCACTCTCTGTTGGGAACAAAAAAATGCCACCTCTCCCCTTCCTGCTACAAAGCCATTTACTATGCCATTCCCAGTTCCACTGGCAAAATCACTTATTAGCGTATCTACCACCGAGAGTGCTGTCTTCCAATTAGGTAGCATGGCAGGGGGCGAGGGTAAATCAGCATTTCCATTTCCAGATAGCATCCTGAAGCTAACAGCACTGCTCAATATTTTGCATCAGCCCGGAGGCTAAAATTACTTGAAACTTTCTGGAAAATTTTAATTGTGACATTTAAAAATAGATCCCTAAGGGAGTAGTTACACTTTTCTAATCATCTTTGCCACATAGATCTGAATTTAATAGCTTAAATGCAGAAGAAAACTGAATAGAGATAAAGTCTCTGAAAATCAAGGAGACATAGTCTAAGCTCCACTCTGCTCTATCCAGATCAATTAATTATGTATTATTAATTCCTCACATTTTGCCCTGTCAGGAAGTTGCAGCTGCTGATCTTGTTTTCTGGTGTGTAGTTTGAAGAAATGAGTAGATTTCAGCTGTGTATTTATAATAAATGTTGTTGTTCTGATGAAGAGAATAAGACAGCAATTTTGGCAGATGGAAAAGAGATTTAAGGAGTAGATGGTTGAAGAGGTAATTTTTAGGCTTGCTAAAGTTCTTATGTGAAGAATCACAGTTTAAGATTATGCCCATTTCATAAGAAAGAAATAAAATTCAAGATCTCTCTCATGTAAGATATACTAACATTTAAATTTTTAAAATTTGTATTTATCTACTATCCAACATCTGTAGAAGAAAGACCAAGGTCTTTGCAGTAAGTCAGGATTGAAATCATCACTGGATTTTGACAAATCAATTTCTCAGTTTCAATTATCACTCTATAACTTCTATGACACTCTGCGCTTCATTGAATTCACAGGCCCAGATATGAAAATGTATGTGGAAATACTTTGTAAACATTTAAAGGCCTAAACCTAGAGAAAATTATGAAGAAAATTAACCTCTTAAATTTCCTTGAAATGATGTTTTATCAGGTAAAATAAGAGTTTTCAAAATAAGTTTCCAAAGTATTAAGTTTGAGAGGTTGTGTAGATAAATTAAGTCATACTCAATAAAGAGGCTGTTGTAGGGTGATTATTGGTCACCAGACCCTTGCTCTGAAAGTCCCATGTCATTTAGTGTTGAAATCACCACAACCGCTTGTTGGCATTTTTAACTCTATTTTTATTCTGCTCTTCTTTCCTGATCATCCTTCGTATTGTTCAAACTAATGTCCCTAAAACATGATCTCATCATGTTTCTCACTTATTTAAGAGCTAAAGGTGTCCCCTCTTGTTTATCAGTTCAACTGTGTGCTCAAGAGATTTCAGAACAGCCAAAATCCCCATTCTTTGTCTTATGAATATTTGTCTCCCTGGCTCCCCAGCACAAACAACCACATGCCCCAGGACAACTTATCTCCTTCTCCACCTCATATTGTGCCACTTATCACTTCCTGTGATGACTACTTTCTCTTCATCCTTTTTAGCTGGCCTTCACTGTTTTTCTGCAAACTACATATTAAGTGCATTTTTCAGCACTGTGTATTGACTTGGAATCATCTTGCTATAAATCCTGCTGCATGATATGAATATTCTATAAATTGGAGCGCAGACTTTGAAATTAGAAACCTAAATTTAAATCCCATTTCGATACTTATTATTTGGGAGAACCTGGGCAAGCTAAGTCTGTTTATCTTTATCAAAATAGGATCAGTATTTCTTGCCTTTAAAAGTTGTTTTGTAAAGTTAAACACTGTATGAAAAGCACTGAGCAGAGTGCCTGGTATATAATAAATTTTCACTAACTGTTGACTTTAGCTATGACTTCTTACATGATGCTTTCTTCTCTGTTTCATGTACACTTCTTGAGTGTTATCTTGTATACCATGTCTGGTGTATCTTGGGTGCTTTCCTCTTTCTCCATGTGGTAGGCAGAATAATATTCCCCCAAATTTATCTTTATGTGAACCCTGGAATTTGTGAATATGTTAGGTTACATGGAAAAGGGAACTAAAGTTGTACATGTAATTAGGTTGCTCATCAGCTGACCCTAAAATAAGGAGAGTCTCCTGGGTTATCCAGGTGGGTGCAATGTAATCAAAAGTGATCTGATAAGTAGAGAAGGGAGGCAGAAGCAGAGATTCAGAGGTGATACCCCAAGCAGTCAGAGAGATGCTGTGCAGCTGGCTTTGAAGTGGAAGGAAAGGGGTCACAAGATAAGAAATTTAGGTAGCCTCTAGAAACTGGAACAAACAAGGTAACTGATTGTTCCTTAGGTCTCCCAGAAAGGAATGCAGCCCTGCCAGTGCTTGATTTTAGCTCACTGAGACCCATGCTGGACTATCCTACAGACCTGAAAGATAATAAATGTGTGCTATTTAAGCCACTAAATTTGTGGTCATTTGTCACAGCAGAAAAAGAAAAACAATACACCAGTTCTCCATAACAGCAACCAGTATGATGCTGGAACATAGGTAGTGTTCAATAAATGTATGTTTATCTAAAACCACACCCTTACGCTGCTTCCTCACCATGCTAAAAGCAAAAGTGTATTAAGGGTGGGAAAGACAAGAGGACAGTCTCTTTACAAAGCTCTTGGATTTAGAAAATGGTGATCCTGACTGCAAGATGGAAGACGTGTATTTAATTTTTTTTAGAAGAGAGAATTAGTTGAAAGGACACAAGATTTGGAGTCACCCAGATCAGAGGTGGAATCCCAGGTTTACTTCTAAATATCTGTATGACCTTTGGGATTGGAGCCCTCTTCAATATGTTCTATGTGACAATTGCATTGCCTTATGTGGTTTCTACCCACGTAAAATTGTAAAAGCCCCCAAATATCTGCACAATTCCCAGTGATCTGTGAATTTCTGTCCCGCCAAGCAACCACATTCCTTTACACAGATGCTACAGGAAGCTGTGTTGGGGGCTGATAAATGCTGCACTACCATGTGCCACTGGGGGATGAGACATGTCCACAGCAGAGGGGAGCCCAAGCAGCTGAAATACAACCTGGCTTTAGTACCCATAGGCTGAATCCAACTGGTAAGACCCCCTACAAATGACCATGGCAGCAAATTAAAAGTCCTGATTCTGATTCACAGAAAAATAGAAAATTGACTCATTTTAGTACTAGCTCCTGAACTTCAGCTCTGATGGTGGTATTAAGTGGTTAGGAGACACAAGATGTATGTATCAGGGACAAGTGTCCAAGAAACTTAAATCCACCGGGTTGACAGGTACCCTGAGTTTGGAGAAGACTTTAAACACCATGGAAAACAACCTAGACTTCTTTGAGCCTCAATTTTCTCAGTAGCAAATTATCTATATAATAAAAACAGCTTTCTTGCAGAGTCATACTGAGAATTAAAATTATATATGTTTAACACCTAATAATGTATCAGGCTCAATGTAGGTAATTAATAAATGATAAGATTTTACTTTAAATGGAGCAAATACTAATAACCCAGGAGAAGGAAACACTACCCTTACAAAATGTGCAAAGGAAATTGTTGAGCTGTGCAAGTCCCTAAATTTTTTGAGTTCCTGAAAAAAGAACAGTTTATTGGTTTTCTATCCTCAGAAGTGCACTTCAGAGCAAGACCACTAATAACAAGCCACTTGGAAACCACCCAAATAGTCTGTGAGATCACGTTGCTTTTTAATAAAAATTATATTGTCAGACATTCCCGAAGCTAGAATATCCACCCTCAATTTTCTTAGATGCTGCTAATGTGTGAAACTACTGAACCATAGTTCATAGTTCACTGTAATGTGAAAAACAGTAGCAAATTCTCAAGAAAAACTATTGCATTTTAATAAATATATAAATAAGAACAATAATAGTTCCACTATGGTATGGTGCAGGGAAAAAAACATCAAACCTTGAATCCATATGGCTATTGTCTTAAATCATCAAAAATAATTAAAACAAGTGAAACCAAAGCGAGCTACAACTACATATAAGCCCAGATTTAATGAGTTGTGGAAAATGCAATAAACTAAACAAATCACACATTGCTGTTAATTAATGGGCTGTAAAAGACTTCCCTTCATTGTAAATGATTTATCCAGATCACTTAAAATACATATTTTCTCAATTACTTACATGAAATTATATTTACACATCATTTCTCAAATATTTTATATCAGATTATATTAATTTTGATATGGTTAGAATTATGGTTATAAATATGGTTATAATTATAAACCTCTAAGTCAAAAATTTTCTCCTGGTAAAATGAAATAATTTGTTTAGAGACTATATTACTATAATTTTCACTTCTTCAATATATAGAGAGTTTATTTGAATTCTTCTTCTAGTACTTTGCCTTTTTTTGTTAATCCAGTATATGTTTATTATGTCCTAGTGACAGTTTTTATTCTTAAGGATTCAAAGATTTTGTCTCAACCGTTTAGGTATTCATATTCTTACAGTGAAAATACATAATAGTCCATATGAAAATTGCAACAATACAGCAAGGTATAATATACTACTGAAGGACAGAGGTGAGAAGAGTACAGAGAGGGTATAAAAGTAAAAGTGACATCTGAAGACCAATAAAGAGATGGAAGGACGCCTACTGCAATAAGAAGGCACTCCACGTCAGCATAACTGTATGAAGCAAAGAGAAGAAGGGATATTACAGATTCCCTGCAGTAAAATAGCAAATATGTACAAAAGTGGGAGAGTAGTTGTCTGGAAAGATTGTCTGAGTCCAGATGTGGTGGCTTTTAATTTTTATTTTAGGACTCAGTGGAACATTGATGGTAGCAGCAGAGGGGAGTCTTGATAAGAATTGAGGTAGAAACACAAGGAGCGATTTGAGAGAATGGAGATGAAAAAATGAATCAGGAAACTACCACAATAGTCCAGGTAAAAAGTACATTAAAGACTTCAACTAGGGTGGTTGCACTTTGGTAAGAAAATGATCAATGTGTGACAGTTACTTGGAAATTGATTGGCTATGGGGATAAAGGATAACGAAGAGGGGCAATCAGAGATGGTCTCAAGTTTTCTAATTTGTCATCATTGGTACAATTTACAATAGAGAAATTCATAGCCTAGAAGATTTTTATAGAAAAGAGGGTGAATTAGAATTATGATGCTGAATGAGATATTCAATAAATGATGTAGTACTAGATATTAGAAATAAAGTCACAAATAAAGACATGGATTTAGGAGATATGAATTTATACTGCATAAGGAAAATAGTTGAAAAAGAGAGTGTCTGAGGTAGTTTATGGAGATGGGGGAGAGAGAGAGAGAGAGAGAGAGAGATTGAAAGAGATAGAGATGAAGTTGCCCAAAACTTGGGAATACCTACACATAGTGAAAAACAGGACAGGGACAGAATAGGGTCAAAATAGGAACAGAACAAAGAAAACAGATACTGAATAAGACATGAGGTAGGCAGAAATGACTTTAAAGAATGTGTTATGTAAAAGTAAATTCTCTCCAACTAATGAGACACATATAGGTGAAATGCTGATCTAGGGATTAAGTGCTGTAAAGCTAACTGAGCATCAAATCAAAAGAAATGTGAGGGTAGGGCTGTAAGTGACATTGTCAAGCAGTTGGTAAATCAAATCACAGCCAGCATTTCTACTGTGGCTCTCTCTGCAAAGGTAAAATTTTGAGCTATCAGGGATATTTTAGTAAGCCTCAAATGGGATGAAGATGAAATGTTTGTAAATTTTGGCATTGGCATATGAGTATAATTCAAAGAAGGACCTATCTTCTGTACAGTACTGACACTGAAAGCCTATTTCAGGAATAAATGTTCAATTTAGATATGGTCAGGAGACTCTGATGTTATTAAAATTAATTGGATGTAAAAGGAAGAGAAAGATGAAGCTAGACGAACACCCATGCATTTTACTGTTGAGGAATAAAAGCCATTTCAAATTATTTTTTTCAATAGAATATAGGATTTACTATGTGTACCTTCCGACCCTCTTATCATTATAACTTCCACTATCCATCCACTGCCTAACTTTTTTTTTTTTTTGCCGTACACGGACCTCTCACTGTTGTGGCCTCTCCCGTTGCGGAGCACAGGCTCCGGACGCGCAGGCTCAGCGGCCATGGCTCACGGGCCCAGCCGCTCTGTGGCATGTGGGATCCTCCCAGACCGGGGCACGAACCTGTGTCCCCTGCATCGGCAGGCGGACTCTCAACCACTGCGCCACCAGGGAAGCCCCCACTGCCTAACTTTTAAAGAAGCAACTATTTGTGTCCAATTTCTTACCATATGCTCACTTCTTGACAACCCATATACTAACTTCTACCTCACTCCTGTAATGGAAGTACTGTCCTTATATTCAACAGTGTTCTCTTAATTGACAGATGCAGTTACTTTGCCCATTTTACCTGCAAATAACTCAATGGAATTTGATATGGTTAACAAACCTTGAAAATCTCTCCTCCTTGTTTTCCATAACTCTACTACTCAGTTTCTCCACTTCCAACACTGTAACTGCACTCACTGACTTAGTCCTTCTAAGCAGAGCAAAGAAGCTGCTTTATTCCATCTCTCTCATTGTATAAGGCTCCACTCTGATGAAAGAAAAAACAACTAACATACTTTCTACCTTATGCTTTTCTAGGAGGGTAGTCTTAAAAGGATAGATATATCTCAAACACAACAAAGGGTCTCCAGCTAACCTAACCCTCAATTGTCTTTCTTATGCTAATGTTGATTGCTAATTTTTATTATGATTAATACTTTATAATAAAGTAGTACAATTTTATGGCCTTGATGAGTATTCAGTCTTTTTAGTGTAAGCAAAACCACTTCTTGACCAAACACACATATCTGCACGTCAACATTTAGCATTCATCAGCATTAAGGTAAATTGAATCACCAGGTTACATGCCTTTATTATGCTATTGAGAAAAACCAACTAATTTGCTAAATTAGGTCTTAGAGGGTGAAAATTTCTCTAACAAGCTATTATATTTGTGTAAGAGTAGAATGTCCATTGAGCTGCTTTTCTCTAAAATCATTTTAAAGGATTTGAATAATCTGTCTGCCCCTGTGTTTTTTCTGTCACTGCCATTTACTAGTGACTCATTTACTAGTTATACATGATTAATAATTAATCAATAATTATTTTCTAAAGTAAATAATGAAATATATTTTAAATTTCATTTTAAAAGAAAGATAATTAGGAAAGTTAAAATTTAGTACAGGGTTGTGTTAAAATGTACATGAGTTTTTTTGTTCTTTCTTTTCTTCTTGTGCAAGGTTGTAAATTTTGAGAATGCGATATGCCTACAAAGTCTGCATAATCTATGAATAAGGAAAAGCAATTCTGTTTTGTAGTTTTATAGAGAGATGATAATTTGTCTCCATGGCAGAGGCCAGGGGTAAAAAATAATATCTGTTATAAGCAAAGATGAAGGATATCATTTTGTGGCAGAGGAGTTTCAATGGATCCTGGGCAAGGACAAGTATTTCTAGTTCAACAAGACCATGTAAAAAATGTATGTATTGAAATATTTTATTTGTTCTGAGCTATTTATGCTGAAATATATTTGGCAACATCAAAGAAAATCTCATTATTCAAAATGATGAAGAAGTGTCAGGGTTGTAAAGGTAAACAAGATTAGGTTGACAGTTAATTTTTATGCTTTATATTTGAATACTCATTTAGCCTTATCCATATTTACAGTGCGATCCAGATTATGTTAGGGAAAATGCATTGTATGTAACTAAATTATGTTATAGATGTTATATTACTAGTACTTCTAAAATATGAAAACTCAAATCATAAAATTTTGACTGCAGTTAAAGCTTGCATCTAAAACTAATTTTGAAGGTAGAAAAATACATCTTGCTATTGCTAGTTATTCAACTGATTTTACTTTAGGCCTAGTAACAGTAGCTATAAACTTCAGGTGCTAGAAAACAGTTTGAACTAAAGTAGAATATCTGTATATCCCAAATTTCTAAGGCTAGGCCTTCTAAGGTGCATACAATTGCAGTAAACTGAATTAGGCTTATTTTAGAAGATAAGCCCTAGACCACTTTACTGAAATCTCCATGGTCTCCATGTATCTTCTGATCAAATGTGACCTGATGATATTGATAGTAGAATTGAGTGAATACAATTTTTTTACCTCTCTTATAATTAGGGCTATTTTGAGTTTCACCTGGATATTAATAAAAACCAACATGAAGTCCTCAATATAATATGAAATTATACATCACTTGATTTATTGAAACAATAACATTAAAGTAAAAGCAGTTGGTGTTCATGTTCTCTGTGTGGCATTGTTTTGGAATAATCAGTGTGAATAAATAAGCTCCTAGGATAAAATAAACCAAGGAGTGGTCTTGTGTGAAAACACTGCAGTATAAACTAAAAGCAAAGATGATATGAATGTGCCTAAGTACATGGCTGTATCACATGTATGAAGTTCATTTTGAATCTGGGCTGTATGACCTTTATCATTTCAATTTTCTGATCTCAAAATTAGAGGTCATGAGACCACCCAGCATAACCTCAGTATTGTTCAGGTGATTCAATGTGATATCACATGCAAAATTCTACAAACATTAGGGGATTATTATTCCTTTTATTTTATTAAAGGATCCGGGTCTATAGTCAGATAAAACAAGGCTTGAATTTCAGTTTCATCTCTTATTAACTATGTCAAGTGAATTACCGCCTTCAGTTTCCTAATGTTCAATACGTTTAAATGTGGATATGCCTAACTTATGGGATTTTTATTTGCGATTGAATAATCAATAAATCTTAGCTATTATTATTATTAGCATTGTCATTAAATGCTATTAATGTTTATATAATTAAATATCAATGTAAATACTATATAAATATCTAACATTTAAAGTAAATTCTTCAAATTTGTAAATACAGTTATTTTCATTATATTATTTATTTTTTGAGCAAATACAGCCTTGATTTTTTTAATCTCTGAAAGTGGGTGAATCCACTAAGATCAAAAATATTTAGAGAATATTTTAAGAAGTAACTTTGGAAAATATCTCTAAAATACAAAATTCACAAAATTAAATGAAAAAAACACTGCCACAGAGTATTCTATACAAGAAATGATGTAATGTGACAGATTTGATTCTTTTAAAATACTACTTAATTTCCTGTGAACTATTTAAGGAAGATAATTCTTTAAACTCACGTATTAAGAGTTTGTAGGTAAGCACTTTTTTCTTATGGTGGGCTGAAAAACAAGATTTTTCAAAACTGACTGAAAAAGTAAACTACTATTTCTATATCTTTTGACACAAGTAATAGCAGTGGCACTGGGTAGACACCTTATGTATTGACAACTGAAATAGAGTAACATTTGCACATACATTCTCAAAGAACTTAAGAGCAAGGTTTGTTGCTTAGGTTGACAAATTCTATCACTATATTCTTTACTATGTTTGCAACCCAATGAGGCTATGAAATAATTAGAAAACTTTCTTTGCTACCAGGATCAGTAGAGAAATATTGCTAGAATTCTAGAATCATGTTTAGAAAAGAAAGTCAGAATTTTCTTCTGTCTGCAGTCAGGGACATATGTAAAGTTACATTTAAAGGGGCAACTTTTCAATATTTCTCTGAGATACTTTAGTTTGTCTTAGATATCTATTAAAATATGAAATTTAATACCAATAGTAAGCAAAATAGTATATAAAGATATTACTAATTTTAAAATGAGTATCAGTACCTGTTTTGATATTAATATCAATTATATCCCTTAATACCCTTATAGGTATTAATACACATTTTAAATTTAGTAATAATCTCACTAACTACAATCTATGCAGACCTTTATAATTTATAAAATGTTTCTGCATAAACTGTCTTATTTGTTTTGATTCTCTATTGCAATGTTAGGGAAAATGTGTATGTATCTCCTAAGAAACAATTCTTCTTATAGTCTCAGAAGGGGATTCTTTTTTTTTTTTTTTTTAATAAATTTATTTATCTTGGCTGTGTTGGGTTTTCGTTTCTGTGTGTGGGCTTTCTCTAGTTGCGGCGAGCAGGGTCTACTCTTCTTCGTGGTGTGCGGGCTTCTCATTGTCGTGTCTTCTCGTGTTGTGGAGCACAGGCTCTACACGTGCAGGCTCAGTAGTTGTGCCTCACGGGTTTAGTTGCTCCGCGGCATGTGGGATCTTCCCAGACCAGGGCTCGAACCCGTGTCTCCTGCATTGGCAGGCAGATTCTTAACCACTGTGCCACCAGGGAAGCCCAGGAGGGGACTCTTTTTGAGGGTAGTGACCACTGTGATGCTGGAGGGTGTTCATTAATTCCCTTACTCATTTGACAAACATTCTCTGAGTGTTTACTATGAAATTGCATGTTAGCAGTTGGGTATTAATCTAAAAAAATGAATGAGGCATGAAATCTGCCCTCAATGAATTCACAGTCCTGTAGAATGAATGGTGTGCTCAAGTTTGGAATGGTTTTGGGAACCAAAGATGATTGTCAGAAATAGTTGCCATGCAATGTATCAAGAAACAAATACAAGAAGGAACATATGTGAGAGAGAGAGAGAGAGTAAGAGAGTGAGAGAGAGAGAGAGAGAGATGATTGAACAATAGCCCAGAAGTCCAGGTGAATATCACAAGTAAAAATATGATATCATGAACAAGAATAAAATGTTTTGAACACTGTATATAGTTTAGTATAGCTGAGAATTAGAAAGAAAGCTGGAAAAGCAGGCAGAATCTAATAATAAATGGCCTTGTAGTCATTTGTAGGAGTTTGCACTTTATTCTAGAATGGATGGGAAGACTTTAAGTGTTTTAAGAAGAAGGGCAGGCTTATCATATTAGTGTTAGGAGGGTAGGAGGAAAAGTGAAGAAAATAAAGAATAGTAACTTTTTGTCTAAACATGAAAATGTCAGCATAAAATGAGGCACACAGATCAATGGAACACAAGAGAGAGCCCAGAAATGAACCCAGACATATATGGTCAATTCATTTATGACAAAGGAGTCAAGAATGTACAATGGGGAAAGGACAGTATCTTCAATAAATGGTGGTGGGAAAACTGGACAGCTACTTGCAAAAGAATGAAACTGGACCACTATCATATACCATTCACAAAAACTAACTCCAAATGGATTAAAGACTTGAATATAAGACCTGACACCATGAAAAATCCTAGAAGAAAACATAGACACTATGCTCCTTGACATCAGTTTTGGCCAGATTTTTTGAATCTGATACCAGAAGCAAATGCAACAAAAGCAAAAATGAAGAGTGATACTACATCAAACTAAAAAACTTCTGCACATCAAAGGAAACAATCAACAAAATGAAAAGGCAACCTACTGAATAAGGGAAAATATTTGCAAATCATATATCTGATAAGGGGTTAATGTTGAAAATATACACAAACCCATACAACTGAATAGCAAAATAATCCCAAACAATCCAATTAAACAATGGACAGATCTGAATAGACATTTTCTTAAAGACATACAGATGGCCAACAGAGACATAAAAGGATGCTCAACATCACTAATCATCAGGGAAATGCAAATCAAAACCGCAATAAGATATCACCTCCCAACTGTTAGAATGGTTATTATCAAAAGGATAAGAACTAACAAGTATTGGCAAGGATGTGGAGAAAAGGAAACACTAATGCCATGCTGGTGGGAATGTAAATTGGTGTAGTCACTATGGAAAATAGTGTGATGTGCCCTCAATAAAACCGAAATAGAACTATCATATAATCCAGGAATTCCACTTCTAGTATATATCTGAAGAAAATAAAAACACTAACCCGAAAAGGTGTCTGCACTCCTATGTTCATTGTAGGATTATTTACAGTAGCCAAGACATGGAAGCAACCTAACTGTCCACTGATGGAAGAATGAATAAAGAAAATGTGATGTACATATATAATGGAATATTATTAGCCATAAAAATTAATGAATGAAGTCTTGCCATTTGTGACAACATGGATGGACTTTGAGGGCATTGTGCTAAATGAAATAAGTCAGACAGGGAAAGACAAATAGCTTATTATGCCACTTATATATGGAATTTTAAACAAAAACTGAGCTCACAGATACAGAGAACAGATTGGTGGTTGCCAAAGGCAGAAGGTGAGGGGTGGGTGAAATGGGTGAAGGGGGTCAAAAGGTACAAACTTCCAGTTATAAAATAAGTAAGTCATGGGCATGTAATGTACAGCATGGTGACTATAGTTAATAATAGTTTATTGAATATTTGAAAGTTGCTAAGACAGTAGAACTTATAGATTTTCATGACACAAAAAAAGGCTTTTTGCAAGTAGGTAAGGTGACAGATGTTAACTAGACTTATTGGGGTGACCAATAAGTATACAACATATACAAATTTTGAATCACGTTGTACACTTGAAACTAATATAATATTAAACGTCAATTGTACCTTAAATTCAAAAATAAATGAAATTTTAAAAATTATTTAAAAGAAAGGCAAATAAATACATACATACATATATGTTCATAGAGATAGGCTTAATGGTTTATGAAGTTATTCCCATGACCCAACAAACTCCATGCTTGGCCCTTAAGTCCCACATAATGGACAGAACATAACCTTGGCATAGAAAAATCATCCTCATCCCACTTTAGTGTAAACTTAGACTGTAAGCCCAATAAACATACCTCAGAGATACAATCTTATCAAACTTACAGACTAG
Source organism: Lipotes vexillifer (assembly GCF_000442215.2). Lineage (NCBI taxonomy): Eukaryota > Metazoa > Chordata > Mammalia > Artiodactyla > Lipotidae > Lipotes > Lipotes vexillifer. Next base: position 505,322 of record NW_006799777.1, read on the forward strand.
CTTAAATGTCCAATGTGTAAGGATATCCTAAACAAAGTTGTGGAAGATGCTTATCATACTTTAATATGAGATCCAACACAGATCATACAGCATCATTTACAGTTGAACAAGACTTTATTGCAATAAGTTGAAGAAGCTTTTAGTTTTAAAAACTCTTGTTTCAGATACTCAAGTAGGCCTGTTAGGATTTATAATGAGAAACCCATGTGGGCTTCCATAATTTTCCCAAAATACTAAATTTTGACTAAAAACAAAAACGAAAAAAGACATAGAAACACTGCAGAAAGCTCATGTAGAAACAAGGACCATGAACTCACAGGTGCGGAGCCCTTCTGAGCAGCACACAGCTAATTGTTTGGTCTTGCTTAGGGATTATACTCTTAGTTCCTCTTCTTTACATTCTTTGGGAATGGGAAAAATACCAGTTAAACCTAACTACCATGTGGTTCTTCCACTGAGTGTTACAAAGTTATGGCGGTGGTAAAGTTGTTTCTACTTCTCTTGAGATAATAGTTGTGTTTTATTGAAAATAAATAAGTTTTTTTCTAGTCCCACATACATTTACAACATTGACTATCTTCTGTGTGGCATAATATTTCCCTAGAAGCAAATTAAAATCTAGAGGAAACCTATACCTTACTTGGAAAGCAGAAATTTGTTTCACTAATTAGACACTATTTTGTATTTTCAGCATCTTCCTCTACACTGACTCCCTTCTTTCTACTACCAAATAACACTATGTTTCACTATCATTTCATGTCAACAAAACTCTGTTAAACAGTAATCCTCATTACTGTTACGGTCAAAATCATAATCCACTATAATATGTTACACTTAAATGCCTTCAATTCTGATTTCTGTCTTGATCTTTACTAAAATTGATTTTTAAAAGACTCAAAATCCTAAAGTCTTTTCTGAGTGTTACAACATTTGACTTGAATGACAGTTCCTACCTTAAAATTCTGAATATCAGTTCTATTTTACTCTATTTTATTGGTTTCTGCTGCACCTCTCAGTTCATTCTTTTCTTATCTTCTTCACTAACTCCTTTCTTTCTATTTTTCACTATCTTTCTATCAGAGAAATGTGTATAATCCTAAAGGTTAATCCTTAGTCCTGTTTTCTTCCTAATATAATTTCTCTTGATGAACCATCCCTATGGTTTCATTGAGTCTCTCAGTATGTTCTGTTCCTGCCTGTCTTTCCTGAGGGTTAACTAATATTTTAAAATGTTGGGTATTTTCTTCTGAAAATCAGAATAAAACTAGCTCATCTGAAATCACTTTTTTCTCCCAGAAACTTGTTCCTCTTCTCTGTGTGACCTTATTATTGCTCAACTGAATTGATCAAAGCTCAGAATTTTGATATTTTAACTCCTCCATATTTTTCACATTTCCACCCCTTTCTATTCAGCCATTTGCAAATTCTCATTCATTTTGGAGCCTCCTACAGATATCTATCATATCCAATACATCAGGGCCTTCAAATCCTTTTTACCTAGGTTATCAAAATGACCTCTTAATTTGGCTTTTCCTACAGAGTTGTCTGCATACATATTTCCAGAGCAACCCCTGATTCTCTCTGCCCTTTATGCACTTGAAGGGTAAGTTACAAACTTCTGTCTAATTATGGTAAAACATCAGGGATTTATGCAGGGGCAATATGGTCATAATTGTGTTTTATATCATTTCAGAAAACAATACAGAGGTATTTTAGTGGGGTTCGGGTAGGGTGGAGAAGGGAGATGTTAAGGAGTAGAAGAAGTGGGCAGGAGTTCCAAGTAGGCAATTCTTCTGGTATGTCAAGGGGATATACTCATTATGGGCTCCTTGACTTCTAGAACAATGCCCAAGAGAGTAGAGATTGAGTAAATGCTCTATGAGTAAAACAATTACAGATATGCTGAACAAAAACTGCATGGTTAAGTACAGTGTAGGGTAGAACAAGGTAGATTATAAATATGAAGTTTGAAGTTAGATATGAATTGGAGCTGCTGTTCTATTTTTTACTAGCTGTGTGACTTTGGGAGAATAACTTGACATTCCTGAGTTTCACTATTTTTCATTTATAAATTAGGTCAAAAATAGAACTTCCCTCATAAGGTTGATAGGAAGATTAAAGAGGGTGATAATGAATTTAACAGTTTGCCTGGCCTTTAAGTGTTCAATAGCTATTGCTGCTTATTCCTGTTAGTGTTATTAAATTTATGTACATACAGGCAGACAGACATATACATACATACATATACAAATCTATACATCCACATTTCTATTTGTCTATGTATCTATCCATCCATCTATTGTTATACATGAAGAGTAACAATGTGTGGAAATGGCAATCAGGTTACAAGAACTTTAGACTGTGTAATACATATTCACTTGGACTTGTCCCTCAAGAAAAGATTTTTTGGAGTAAAATAAATTTAGAAAAGACTCATATCTGCCCCTTTGCTTATGCTTCTTGTTGTATATTAGTATCTTTCTATTCTTCAGGACTATAGAATGTCCTGAGATGGAACTGCTATTTTATCAAGTAAAAGGGGCACTAGTAGTGAGATTTAAATTCCATTCTACTTTTATGCCATGGATTTTTTGTGCTGGGAAAAGATCTCTGAAGACACTCTGCTAAGGATTAGGGAACAATGAATTATGTAAATGGACTTGAGCATTAAGGGTCAGAGGATTTATATGCTCCCTGAACCTGGTCTTTCTGTGTTACTTCACACAATGTGAGTAAAGAATTGCCTTTCTGAATTTCTAAAAACTAGAAGCAGAGCACTGAGATCACTAAAAGGAGCTCTTGTACCTGAAGTAAAAGCCATTTCACTGTATCTCTCACATGTGGCCAGAGTTATTCATGATTTCCATAAACAATGAAAATATGTGTTTGGATGAATTTTTTTTTTTTTTTTTTTTTTTTTGCGGTACGCGGGCCTCTCACTGTCGTGGCCTCTCCCGTTGTGGAGCACAGGCTCCGGACGCGCAGGCTCAGCGGCCATGGCTCACGGGCCCAGCTGTTCCGCAGCATGTGGGATCTTCCCGGACCGGGGCACAAACCCGTGTCCCCTGCATCGGCAGGCAGACTCGCAACCACTGCGCTACCAGGGAAGCCCTTGGATGAACTTTAATAAACACAACTCTTGCAAATTTTTAAATAAAATTAAGAATTAATTATTTGAGGACAATCAGCCACAGATTTCCACTTTGATTCACTCATAACTTTCCTTTAAAGCATAAAATTAAATATTTTTAGATTTTTTTTGATGTGGACCATTTTTAAAGTCTTTATGAAATTTGTTACAATATTGCTTCTGTTTTATGTTTTGGATTTTTGCCCACAAGGCATGTAGGATCTTAGCTCCCTGAGCAGGGATCGAACCTGCACCCCCTGCATTGGAAGACAAAGGCTCAACCACTGGTCCCCCAGGGAAGTGCCTATGGATCACCATAAGGGGAGGGTGGTGTAGTCAGCAGGATGTTAAACTATTTTTAATTAAAATTTTTTTCTGTGATCTCAGTCAAAGAATTCATACTATAGTTTGTCAAGGGGTCATATGGTACCACACCCAAGGGGTATATGGTACAGGTACCATATCTATTATGATCAGAATAATTGTCATTTTAAAGGAAAACTTAAACCCTATTCTTTGAGTAATGGTCTTATAAAAGTAAAACAGTGTTACTTTGTTTATAGAAGACAAAATTACACACTAATATCTTCTCCTGTAATAAAATCAGATAATTTTATAATTAGTAAAATCATCCATGCCAGAGTGACTCATTCAGGTTAATATTCAAATAATTTAATAAATTTATTATGAACTAAACCTCATAGACTAATGGGGTAAAGCTTAGAATATACTGTAGAGTTAGCAATTATTCAAATAATTTCATTAGATGTTAAATGTTAGTAAAATGTGATTTTAAAGTCTAGGATCAATTTTACTTCAGGGGAAAAAGTTAAGAAAAAACTAGAGAAGTAATGTTTGAGTTTTATATGAAAATGAAAGGTTAAATTAAACTGCTTAAATATAAAGTCTACAAAACTCATATAATCTCTCAAAGAGTTAAGGGGGTTATTTTAATCAACTGCTTCAAGGAAAACTAATGGAATATTCTGGATCTACATCATCCTAAATGCCCTGAAAAGCAATATGTTTGAATTTAGATATGAACTATCAATTTACTGGATGGTATATAAAGATCTTTTTGAAGCAAGAGACAGCATGAGGAGATTTTATTCTTGATTCATTTTATGTTTGACTTGCTGGTATGAATTATTTCTAAAAATCCAAACTTTGGAGAAACTGTTATGGGCCTTAGATTTCTGAAGGATGTTTGAGAAGTGTGTAGTGTCACATTATCAATTCAAAATTCTCATCAGCATGGTAATAAGCTAATAGAGTGACAAAGTTTTTTATGGTGTATTCTTGCTTGTCACTGAAGAAAAATCACTATACTAGGTGAGGAAATTATACTCATGATGAACATAAGCTACAGGAGTAAAATATACTCTATCAAAAATAATCTTATTGATAATCAGTAACAATCATTACTAGCAATAATACTCCAACTTTGTGTTTATTTATGTCTTTCTTTCTGAACTTAAAAATCAGTTCACAGACATGACTTCTCCACCTCATTAATTTTTACTACACCCTTATGAGATATATATTTATTAATGTTAATATATATTATTAACATTAAGTTGATCCAAGTTTATAAATATTCATTTAGGGAGAGCTTAAATTGAAAGATTCTCATGCGTAGACATTTAGACATGTGAAAGCTGGGTTAAAAGGAGCAACAGCTGCTCAAATCCATTAGCTGCTCAAATCAAAATTAAAAAAAAAAAAAAGATTTTTAAATGAACAAAGTGAATAGCTTCATGATTAAATTCTAGTTACATTTTAAAAATTGGTTTGGTTTTAAGTCAGGCTAATTAAACGTGCTATTGAGTTGATGTAGAGATGTTAAAATTTCTATATAAAGCCTCAGGTGAGAAATTTCTATGAGAATTAAATGTCAAGAAAAAATTTTCTTCTCAAACAAACATCCTTTAAATGTTTGTATTTCTCCTTTTTCTCTACTTGGAGTCCCAAGGAAATATTTATGTCTTAACCATAATAATTATGAGACATATGGCTTATACTATCTTGACCTCTTATGATGAAATGTACATTTTTCCTGGTGTTGTATTTACTAATTTACATATTTATCCTTTATGGTATACGATTTTATATGGCGAGTCAAATAAATCACCTTTGGAATGAGGTTAAGATCAAATATATTAGTAAATTAAAACAATTATTATATAACTATACACTTGTTGATATGTTGAGTGACAAGTGAATAGGAACAAAACTTTAAAGAAACTAAATTTGTTTTACACTTAGTATACATTAGATATATCTTTTATTATTGCTACATCAGCAGGTAAAAGTGCCAACACTCATTTCCTAATCACCATTCTCTTCAAAAGCCAGGATCTATGATGATAGTTTCAGCTTTTAATCACGGCCACAGTCATCCATGTCCTGTCTCAAGATTATTTAGAAAAATGTAGCTTTCCAGGTCCTAACTATAGATTGTCTAATAATTTTTTTAAATTAAGAGAAAAAGGTATAATAAAAGAGAAAATTTGGGCTTCCCTGGTGGCGCAGTTGTTGAGAATCTGCCTGCCAGTGCAGGGGACACGGGTTCGAGCCCTGGTCTTGGAAGATCCCACATGCCGCGGAGCAACTAGAACCGTGAGCCACCACTACTGAGCCTGCGCGTCCGGAGCCTGTGCTCCGCAACAAGAGAGGCCGCGACAGTAAGAGGCCTGCGCACCGCGATGAAGAGTGGCCCCCACTCGCTGCAACTAGAGAAAGCCCTCGCACAGAAACGAAGACCCAACAGAGCCAAAAATAAAAAAATAAATAAATTTATTAAAAAAAAAAGAGAGAAAATATGGTAAGAAAAAAATACTTACATACCAAAAGTACTATAAATCCCCAAATTCTAGATCTAGAAGGACACCTAATATGTCCTAAGCTCTTAAATTTCCATAAGGAAAATTAAGCAAGTGATTTATTAACTAATTTAAACAATGAGAATAAATGCAGAATGATTATATACTTATTTTTTATCCCAGTATTTATTTTTGTTTTACACATAGGTATTAATATATTGATTATAAAATGATGATTGATGAAGAAAACATAAAAAGATTTTTTTGAAGGATTATAATATAATTATTGTTTGAGAAAGGAATTAAAATAAAATGAGTATGCCATAAAATGAATATAATACATATTTATATAAGGAAAAGACTGAGTACTATTAGAGTTAAATAAGAGATGTCATCTGTAAAATGTGTTTACATTTAATAGCATAATACTTCATAGCCTGGTTATGAGGATGAAACGAGTTAACATATTTTAAAACACTTAGAACGTTGTCTGCCATAGAAGTAAGCATTAAATAAATATAAACTACTTATATGAACTTGAGACCCTAAAAAAGTTTTTGTTTTTAAAAATCTTTTTTTCACTAAACTGGTTTGGCAATAATGTTATCCTCCTCAGCACCGGAACTTATTTGGATCAATCTTATATGCACCTCTAACACCTAGATTTTAGTCTCTATAAATAACATTATGCATTACGGTCAACGAAATGTAGCTGAATCTATACTTGGGGGGTGGGCATAAGATCAAGATGTCATTGGAGGAAAGCTAGAATATTTTAAAGTATATTTCTGGTTAATAAGAGGACAAAGAAGCTAACATTCAGGGATTCCCAATAGTCAGATTGTGACAATTTATATATGTATATGAATAAGGTAAATCTGCAAAATCTCCTGCAACTTTAATGATACTCAAAATTGGAACGTTTAATATGATGCATGTATGTATATAATATATATAATTTCATACAAAAGGAATATAATTCTAGTAGGATATGTTTAAATTTTATTACTTTTAATAAGTATGGAATTGTTAATATATGAATATCTTGATTCTTCATTTAAATATGTACCTATTTATAAAATATAGATCAGTACTTTTTTCTATGAATATAATTAGGGAAAACACATTTAATGTTTATTTAACATTGTCCAATTAAGTCTTAAAATCACATTATTTTAGGCAAATATGTCATATTTCAAAAGGTGAAAACCTATGCAAAAGCTATAGATTTAAAATATTATTATTATTATTTAAAGTATTATTATTTAAAGTATTATTGATATAACAAAAATAATGTTCAAATTATAAAAGAGGTCAAGTCTGTTAACAGTCTCACTTTGAAAGGAGCAACCTGAATTCAATTGGTTGATAACTCAGAAACTACTCTGGATTAGGTAATATGATCCTCCTTTCTGTTTGATTTTAGAAGATCACAATTGCACTACACAATGTAGAAAACCATAGCTGATAAAATTATTGTGTAATACATAAGATTAAGATATAAATGTAAAAATATTTGTATAATAAAATAATTGTAAACCGAGTTCATAAGTTTGTAATCATTTTGATAATTTGTAATTTTGTCTAATTATATGACATTTAAAACATTTAACAGACTTGTATTAGATTTAAATATTTAACTTAATCTAATATGTTTTAATAATTATCTAAACGTACTAAATATACTTGTTTTGAAATATTAGTTATGTAATACATATTTAAATTTTTGCATAAATAGTGGCTGATGGATATAGATAATTAATTATTTCAGCTTCAAAATGTATAAAAAATAATCAGAGTTCCTGTAGCCACAAAAGTCCTTTGGACATTAAACATTCTGTGAACAGCAAATAGTGAGTTCATTCTCTATCTCGGAGGTTGGTCATAGAAAATCATGATGTAAAGGAAAGTTGCCACCAAGTTTGTAATCTTGCTTTACATTTGTATGCTCTCACTTCCTTTCAGAAGCCCCTTCTTTTCTTTCTCCCCAGCATTCTACCTCATTTTCTCCCCCTAATCATAAAACTACCCTGATTCCTAGAGCATGGGTGACTCCTAGCACCCATGCTCACACCCAGGTATACTAGAAAACAAATTGATTGTCTTCATCCTATCTTCTCTATCACCTGTATTTGCAATTTTTTCCCAAATATCGCCTGACAAAAAATAAAACTAAGCCTAACAGACTTAAGTTTTATATCATCAACACAGACATAATGGAATCTAGGGGAGCAATTTTGAGGCAGAAGTGGCCTTCCCTATGTCAGTGACTGACTGCTTCAACCAGGCATCTTACAGGCTCTTATGCATATGTATGTCCTCCAGAACACAGCAGTGAGTCAGGTGGGGTGGGGTTGGGGAGAGGTAGAGTAATAAGACACTACCAATGATTGCATATGTTTGTCTACCCATATATTTAAGTTAAAAATAAAGCAAATATTGCTCTAAATTAAGTTCAGGACAGCTTGATGTGGAATAGATAAGATAATTAAGTAGGTAGGTAGGTTGATTGAGAGATAAAGCTTCCCTTACCTAGTCATTGAACTGTAAATGCTGGTGCCAACTTGCTCACTGTAGGTGGAATTGACTATTTGATAGCTGTGACAGGTCTTTGCAAAAATCTAGAAAGGCACAATCATATAGACATCTAGGATCTTTCAGTAAATAGATTTCTGGTCTGAATAATGCAGAAAACTTTGCATATTTTGCCACCACTGCTGATTTGGGAGAAAAACAACTGATATACAGGCTATTGAGAATTAGCGTACTTGTGTTAGAGAGTATAGACCAAAGAGAAAGGTATAAGCCACTAATACTAGTACATCGTGTTTTCTGGATTTGCTGTATCTGTCTTGAAAAGACTGCTCTATTGAAGAGAGGAGCAATAAGGAGGGTTGTTTATTTGCTTTATTAGGAGTTTTTCAATGTACATACTGAAAAGTATTAGGTTCTGTGATACACCGCATAATATTTTCAAAAACAAAAGGAGTATACTTAGGCCCCTATCTTGGTATATTTGGTGTATGTAAAGTACCAGTCTAAACTCCTTAGCCAATTATACTTTAAAAGATAATATTTTGATTTTTCTAGTGCCTAGCTCGATGTTCTTGAAACTGAATCCATTATCATTCCTTTATTCTTTCCTTTTCTCCTTCACACTCCTTTAATAGGGTGCCTGGGTTCTGGGTTAATTAGACATAATACATGAAGATTATACAGACAAAAATCAACTATTCCATTCTTCAGGGTGTAATTTTAACTTAAAAATCTTTTTGTGACAAATTACATAGCCATTAGAGTTACATATGAATTATTAGCACAAAGATCACTGGCCCTTCTATTTCTTAGAGATTATAATCCTCAAGAATTTAATTCAAGTAGGATTACCTACTAAGAAATGATCTCACCCAGTAGCCTATCCTTAATTTAGTGTAAGACCCCATCATAAATGAACTGTTTTCAAGAATTTTAAGAAATCTCTACATTTCATTAATTAGATATATGATCTATTTTTTAAAAATGTATATATTCTAGTATACATGAATGATTACATGTGGTGTCTTTTTTTCTAATAAAAAAACTGGGACACTTGGGAGGGAAGTTATAATCAGAATCTTAGATATTAGCATTTCAGAGGCATTTCTTCGGTTACTTGACTACAAGCAGAATTTTTAGTGTATGCTATCTTATGTCCAGAAGAATCTATAGCAAATAGTGACTATAATAGACAGTGGAAGAATAAAAGCAGTTAAGTGTATATTTTAAAGGCAGAGAGAAAAAATTAAAAATCTATTTCTTACTAGATTTCAAAGGATACTTCAATTCTAAAACTATCTGCTTTTATGAACAGAATTTTTAACCTCCCCAGACTACTATTTATGTGAAGAAGGCAAATATTTCAGGGAATTTGAAAATATCTCAGGAAGAAACACATTGTTTTCATACTTCTAATCATTACCAGTTTATACCATGATTTTAAAAGTTGAAGTCATAAGCTATTGCCTCACTAAACTTTAAAGTTTTATAAATATGTATATGTGTATATATATATATATATATATACACACAAACACACTATATATATATGTATATGTGGAAAGAGCAATACTTTACTCACAGGCAAACTGAAGTACAGCTTCTCTACTAAGAACACTTCCAAACGTGTTGGCTGCCAAACACTGATAATGGCCAGAATCCTTTGCTTCACTTGGATTGCTTATAATGAAGGCCCCATCTATCAAACTGTAGCGATAATCACTTTCTAAATCTATTTCTGTTCCATTTCGAAGCCATCTTAGGAAAAATCAGAAGACAAGTACATAAAAATTACTTGAGACATTATAATACTCCCTGGGAGTGTCAGAATCTCATTGAAAGGAATTTTTAAGACTTAAGAAAAATGATTAACAGTGAATTTCTACCTGTAATTGGGAACTGGGTTGCCACGAGCTTCACAATTCAGTGCTAGTTTCTTTTCATCAGAATCAGTCGGGAAAATTATATCATCTGGTTCTTGCACAAACACTGGCCCATAGTCCACACTTTCTGTAAGAACCAAAAGGAAACAAAATTTCTCGAAATATCAAGACATTTTTTCTCCACTATGTTCCTACTCAAAATTCTTGCACTTTCCTCATAATAAACAGGCATATTACCAAAGAAAGATATAGCTAGCAAATTACATTGTTTTAGAAAATTGCAGAGACCTAAATGGATTTTTTTCTGTCATTGACCAAGACTGCTTTTAAAAATGTGATATATGAAATGAAAAAAACACATCTCAAACATAGATGTTGTACATTTTAAAATATATATCTTTGAATTCACCAAAAGAGGAGCTAAGGAGAATAACATTAAACAAAAACATTATTTTAAAACACCCAAATTTTGTAAAAGGAAAATCATGAACTAATATAGTGCTACTACTTGGGTACTACAGACATGAAAATGTTGGTCCTCATGCATTTTTCACATATTCCTTTCTTCACTCATTCAATCAAGGACTTTTAGTGCTTAATGATGCTGGATTGTAAGAGGAAAATGATGTAATGCAAGCACACACATTCTCATGGAATAAATGAGACATGTCCTCAAAATAAGTCAAATAATTGAATAAAGATGACAAAACTGTATACAATTAAATGTTTACCAGCTGGTAGATAAAGTGAATAAGGAAATCAGAAGAGAAGAGGCATAAAAAGGAAGGCAGCTTTTTCCTTAGCTACAACCAAAAAAAATTACATGAAAATAACTAAAATGTATTATTGTATACCAAATTGTATTGCTGTTACTTAAAGTTTTATTTTAAAAGAGGAAAATAAGTGATTTGATAAATAACTTGAGTAAATTATTGTCAAAATATTATACTGCATGTTGTTGCATCATAATGAATTTTTAAAAATTCAGAAAAGCACATGAAACCTTTTCAAAATCTCAGTTAGAATTAAACTGCACAATCAAGTCATGAAAAAAGAATTCCTTCTGGTCTTTACTCATTAAAATATAATTATTTAAATTAATATTATAAATATCTATGATGCATAAGATTAACTTTTAATAAATATGTCTTATATTTTTATATGTATTTTAAAATTCTTGAACTTTAGAGTTAGACACTTGGGTTTAAATTCTAGTACCATCATTTTGTAGCCTTGAGCCAACTACTTTTATCCTTTGCTGCTTCATTTATTAATTGTGGATAATAATGTCTCCTTACAATATTATTATGAGTATCGATCAACATTTGTAAATACTTAGTATGTCACAAGTACTTAGTAAATTATAATTAATAAGAATAATAAGTAAAGTTTACTTGTGTTATAATTACTATATGTCAGACATTATACTGAATAATTTATAAGCAATATATCATGTAACACTCATAACAGCAATGTGACTAGAATTAATTTCCTCATTTTATTTTTATTTCTTTTATAGAGCAGTGATTTTTAATTTTTCTTTTTAGCAGTAGTGCCCTTTATTTTTTAATTAATTTTTATTGCAGTATTGTTGATTTACAATGTTATGTTAATTTCAGGTGTACAGCAGAGTGAATCAGTTATACATATACATATATCCACTCTTTTTTAGATTTTTTTTTCCCATATAAGCCATTACAGAGTATTGAGTAGAATGCCCTGTGATATATGGTAGGTTTCTCTTAGTTATCTATTTAATTTTCCATTTCGTAGAAGAAAAACTGAGGCTGAAATCAATTAAGTAAATTTGTATAGTAAATAAATGATAACTTTGGGACACAAATCCAGGGTTTTGGAATATAGAACATGATTACCACTACCACTATCGCTACCACTACTATTACTATTATTTATAATAATAATTATTATTATTATACATTTAAAAAACATTTACAACCACTTTCATATACTATTATTTAATTATCTGAGTTGAGTTTTATTATTATTTGTAATTCAAAGTTGAAAATGCTGAGGTTCTGAGAGGAGACTTCCACAAAATTAGCCACGTAGTAAATAGTTGATTTTAACTAGGTTTCTATGGTTCCAAATCTTATATTCTGAAAATTGTCAAACAGGACAAGAGAAATAAAGGCTTCCCAGACTGGGGGAAAGCAAAGAGTTAAGATCTGGTAAATCACAGACTGGAAAATAAGGGACTAGTCTGAAAAACATGTATTCTGACTGCCTGTACTCTGTTAGATATCTTTGTTCATTGTCACTTTGAAAGCATTTTAGTGACTCAGTGAGCCCTCTTCCTCTCTCTCTCTCTCTCTCTTTCCTCTTTCTCTTGGTTTTCCCTTAGAAATAAAGTTCACTGTAAGATGTGGAAGAGCCTGGGTCTATGTAGAGCTTTCCAGTCCCCAGCAAAGAGTAATCAAAGATGATTCTATCTCTGAAGGGATTCGTTTTTAAAATTCCAAACCAACAAGGTATTATTATAGACAAACTCAGACAGACTATTTGATGCATACACCTGTAGTAGTAGACTCCATCTATTGATAAAAATGATGCATTGCAGGAGACCTTAAGATGGCAGAGGAGTAAGACGTGGAGATCACCTTCTTCCCTACAAATACATCAAAAATACATCTACACATGGAACAACTACTACAGAGCACCTACTGAATGCTGGCAAAAGACTGCAGACTTCCCAAAAGGCAAGAAAATCTCCACGTACCTGGGTAGGTAAAAGAAAAAAGAAAAAAACAGAGACAAAATAAAAAGGATGGGACCTGCACCTCTAGGAGGGAGTTTTGAAGGAGGAAAAGTTTCCACATACTAGGAAACCCCTTCACTGGCAGAGACAGGGGGTGGGTGTGGGGGAAGCTTCAGAGCCACGGAGGATAGCGCAGCAACAGGAGTGCAGACGGCAAAGCAGAGAGATTCCCGCACAGAGGAACGGTGCTGACCAGCACTCACCAACCTGAGAGGCTTGTCTGCTCACCCGCCAAGGTGAGTGGGTGCTGGAAGCTGAGGCTCGGGCTTTGGAGGTCAGACCCCAGGGAGAGGACTAGGGCTGGCTGTGTGAACACAGCCTGAAGGGGGCTAGTGCTCCACAGCTAACCAGGAGGGAGTCCAGGAAAAACTCTGGACCTGCCTATGAGGCAAGAGACCATTTTTTCATGGTGAGCAAGGAGAGGGGATTCCTTCTTTGTCTGCCCACAGAAGGCAGTGGACCACCTAAATGAGTGCCAGAGACAGGAGTGAGCCACGGCTATCAACTCAGACAACAGAGAAAGGCATGAAACGCTAATGCTGCTGCTGAAGCCACCAAGAATCCTGGGTGCAAGCACAGGTCACTATCTACAACCTCCCATGGGCCAGTGCAGCCCACTATTGCCAGGGTCCTGTGACCCAGGGACAACTTCCCTAGGAGAACACATGGCATGCCTCAGGCTGTTGCAATATCACGCCAGCTTCTGCTGCCGCAGTCTCGCCCCACATTCTATTTTTAACTACCGTACACCTACCTTCCCCTTGGCCTGAATTAGCAACCATACCCTAATCAGCCTCTGTTTTAACAGGAACTGAAGCCTGGGGGCAAGCTACATGCAGAGGTGGGGAAAAAACCAAATCTGAACCCCAGGGGCTGTGTGAACAAGGAAGAGAAAGGGAAATTTCTCCATGCAGCCTCAGGAGCAGCGAATTACATCCCCACAATCAATTGGATATACCCTGCATCTGTGGAATACCTGAATAGACAACAAATCAACCCCAAATTGAAGCAGTGGACTTTGGGAGCAACTGTAGACTTGGGGTCTGCTGTCTGTGACTGACTTGTTTCTGATTTTTATGTTTATCTTAGTATAGATTTTAGTGCTTGTATTCATTGGTGGATTTGTGCTTTGGTTTGGTTACTCTCTTCTTTTTTTCTATTTTTTTAATTTTAATTATTTTTTAATTTTAATTATTTAATTTTATTTTTCTTTCATTTTTTCTCACTTTTCTTCTGAGCTGTGTATCTGATAGGGTCTTGGTGCTCTGGCATGGTGTCAAGCCTGAGCCTCTGAGGTGGGAGAGCTGACTTCAGAACATTGCACCAACAGAGACCTCCCAGCCTGACATAATATAAATTGATGAGAGCTCTCCCAGAGATTTCAGTCACAACACTAAGAACCAGCTCCACCCAAAGGCCAACAAGCTCCAGTGCTGGATGCCCCATGCCAAACAGCTAGCAAGACAGGAACACAACCCCATCCATTAGAATAAAGGTTGCCTAAACTCATACTGAGTTCACAGACACCCAAAAACACACCCCCAAATGCAGCCCTGCCCACCAGAAAGACAAGATCCAGCTCCACCTACCAGAACACAGGCACCAGTCCCCTCCACGAGGAAGCCTACACAAACCACTGAACCAACCTTACCCACTGGGGCAGACACCAAAAACAATGGGAACTAAGAATGTGCAGCCTGCGAAAAGGATAACACAAACACAGTAAGTTAAACAAAATGAGAAGACACAGAAATATACAGCAGATCAAGGAGCAAGATAAAAACACACCAGACCAAACAAGTGAATAGGAAATAGGGAGTCTACCTGAAAAATAATTCAGAGTAATGATAGAAAAGATGATCCAAAATCTTGGAAATAGAATGGAGAAAATACAAGAAACGTTTAACAAGGACATAGAAGAACTAAAGAGCAAAGAAACAATGATGAACAACACAATGAATGAAATTAAAAATTCTCTAGAAGGAATCAATAGCAGAATAACTGAGGCAGAAGAATGGATAAGTGACCTGGAAGATAAGGAAATAACTACCACAGAGCAGAATAAAGAAAAAAGAATGAAAATAATTGAAACAGTCTCAAAGACTTCTGGGACAACATTACATGCAAGAACATTTGAATTATAGGTGTCCCAGAAAAGAAGAGAAAAAGAAATGGTCTGAAAAAATATTTGAAGAGATTAAAGTTAAAAACTTCCCTAACATGGAAAAGGAAATAGTCAGTCAAGTCCAGGAAGCACAGAGAGTCCCACACAGGGTAAATCCAAGGAGAAACACACCAAGACACATATTAATCAAACTATCAAAATTTAAATACAAAGAAAAAAATATTAAAAGCAGCAAGGGAAAAACAACAAACAAACAAGGGAATCCTCATATGGTTAACAGCTGATCTTTCAGCAGAAACTCTGCAAGCCAGAAGAGAGCAGCAGGACATATTTAAAGTGATGAAAGGGAAAAGCCTACAACCAAGATTAGTCTACCCAGCAAGGATCTCATTCAGATTCGATGCAGAAATTAAAACCTTTACAGACAAGCAAAAGTTAAGAGAATTCAGCAACACCAAACGAACTTTACAACAAATGCTAAAGGAACTTATCTAGGCAGGAAACACAAGAGATGGAAAAGACCCACAATAATAAACCCAAAACAATTAAGAAAATGGTAATAGGAACATAAATATTGATAATTACCTTAAATGTAAATAGATTAAATGCTCCAACCAAAAGACACAAACTGGCTGAATGAATACATAAACAAGACCCGTATATATGCTGTCTACAAGAGACCCATTTCAGACCTAGGGACACATACAAACTGAAAGTGAGGGGATGGAAAAAGATATTCCCTGCAAATGGAAACCAAAAGAAAGCTGGAATAACAATTCTCATAACAGAGAAAATAGACTTTAAAACAAAGACTGTTAGAAGAGACAAAGAGGACACTACATAATGGTCAAGGGATCAATCCAAAAGGAAGATATAACAATTATAAATATTTATGCACCCAACATAGGAGCACCTCCATACATAAGGCAAATGCTAACAGCCATAAAAGAGGAAATCGACAGTAACACAATCATAGTAGGGGACTTAAACACCCTGCTTTCACCAATGGACCTATCATCCAAAATGAAAATAAATAAGGAAGAACAAGCTTTAAATGACACATTAGACAAGATGGACTTAATTGATATTTATAGCACATTCCATCCAAAAACAACAGAATACACTTTCTTCTCAAGTGATCATGGAACATTCTCCAGGATAGATCATATCTTGGGTCACAAATCAAGCTTTGGTAAATTTAAGAAAATTGAAATCGTATCAAGTATCTTTTCCAACCACAATGCTATGAGACTAGATATCAATTACAGGAAAAAACTGTAAAAAATACAAACACATGGAGGCAAAAATATACACTACTAAATAACCAAGAGATCACTGAAGAAATCAAAGAGGGAATAAAAATATACCTAGAAACAAATAACAATGAAAACATGATGACCCAAAATCTATGGGATTCAGCAAAAGCAGTTCTAAGAGGGAAATTTATAGCAATACAATCCTACCTCAAGAAACAAGAAACATCACAAATAAACAACCTAACCTTACACCTAAAGCAATTAAAGAAAGAAGAAGAAGAACAACAACAACAAAAAAAAAACCCAGAGTTAGCAGAAAGAAAGAAATCATAAAGATCAGATTAGAAATAAATAAAAAAAGAAATGAAGGAAACAAGAGCAAATTTCAATAAAACTAAAAACTGGTTATTTGAGAAAATAAACAAAATTGATAAACCACTAGCCAGACTCACCAACAAAAAATGGGTGAAGACTCAGATCAACAGAATTAGAAATGAAAAAAGGAGAAGTAACAACTGACACTGCAGAAATACAAAGAATCATGAGAGACTACTACATGCAACTATATGCCAATAAAATGGACAACCTGGAAGAAATGGACAAATTCTTAGAAAAGCACAATATTCTGAGACTGAACAAGGAAAAAAGAGAAAATATAAACAGACCAATCACAAGCACTGAAATTGAAACTGTGATTAAAAATCATCCAACAAACAAAAGCCCAGGACCAGATGGCTTCACGGGTGAATTCTGGCAAACATTTAGAGAAGAGCAAACACCTATCCTTCTCAAACTCTTCCAAAATATAGCAGAGGGAGGAACACTCCCAAACTCATTCTACGAGGCCACCATCACCCTGATACCAAAACCAGAAAAGGATGTCACAAAGAAAGAAAACTACAGGCCAATATCACTGATGGACATAGATGCAAAAATCCTCAACAAAATACTAGCAAGCAGAATCCAACAGCACACTGAAAGGATCACACACCATGATCAAGTGGGGTTTATCCCAGGAACTCAAGGATTCTTCAATATATTCAGATCAATCAATGTAATCCACCATATTAACAAACTGAAGTATAAAAACCATATGATCATCTCAGTAGATGCAGAAAAGCTTTCGACAAATTCAACACCCATTTATGATAAAAACTCCCAGAAGTAGGCATAGAGGTAACTTACCCCAACATAGTAAAGGCCATATATGACAAACACACAGCCAACATTGTTCTCAGTGGTGAAAAACTGAAAGCATTTCCTCTAAAATCAGGAACAAGATAAGGATGCTCACTCTCACCACTATTATTTAACATAGTTTGGGAAGTTTTAAACACAGCAATTAGAGTAGAAAAAGTTGATTTGAAAATGTTGAACCAGCCTGTGTCCCTGGGATAAATCTGACTTGATCATGGTGTATGATCCCTTTTAGATATTATTGTATTCAGTTTGCTAATATTTTGTTGAGTATTTTTGTAGGTATATTCATCAAACATATTGGCCTATAATTTTCTTTTTTTGTAGTGTTATTATTGGGTCTTGGTATCAGGGTTGTTGTAACCTCAAATGATGAATTTTGGAGTGTTCCATCCTCTTCAGCTTTGGGAATAGTTTGAGAAGGATAGGTATTAGTTCCTCTTTATGTGTCTTGTAGAATTTCTCTGTGAAACCATCCAGTCCTTGATGGGCTTTGTTTGCTGGGAGTTTTTAAATTACAAATTCAATTTCAATATTAGTGATCAGTCTGTTCAAATAGTCTGATTTTCTTGATTCCGTCTTGGCAGTTTGTATCTTTCTAAAAATTTGTTCATTTCTTCTAGGTTGTCCAATTTGTGGGCATATAACTGTTCATAGCATTCTCTTGTGGGTTTTTGTATCTCTGTGATATCATTTGTCATTTCTCGTCTTTCATTTCTATTTTGTTTATTTGGGTCAGAGATCTCTTCAGTTGCTTTCATTTTATAAAATTTATATTTAATTTTCCTCTTCTATTTGGGTGATTTTCATTATTCTATCTTCCAGATAACCTATTTGTTATTCTGTATCACTTAGTCTGCTATTCATTCCTTCTAAGGTGTTTTGTATTTCATATACTGAATTATTTATTTTTGATTGGGTCTTTTTTATATTTTCTAGTTCCTTGTTAAAATGTTCAGTGGTTACATCAATTATTTTTCCTAATTCAGTTAACATGTTTATTACCAATACTTTGAATTCTTTAACTGGTAAATTATTTCTGCTTATTTGTTTTTCAGGGGCATTTTCTTGTTCTTTCAATTGAGAATAGTTCCTCTACCTTTTTATTTTACTTAATTTTCTCTGTCTCTATGAATTTAGGTGAAATAATTACCTACTACAGTCTTGAAGTGCTGTTCTTATGTGGGAACTTCCTTATGCAGACTGTGTATGCCTAATGTCTTTGGTAGGATGGCTGGATCTGAAGTGGACGCCAGTCAAATCTTTCCTCAAGGTGTGCTGGTAACTGTCACCTTGGTAGGGGATGGGGCTGGAGATGGAGGAGCTAAAGGTGGCACTGGGTATGAGGCAAGACTTCCTCTCTGATCAGTGGCTATCACCACACTGTCAGGGGTAGGGTCTGATCCCAAGTTACTGGAGCAGAAGACCTGAGGATAGGGTTCAAAGTGGCTCTGTTCCCTCAGTGTGTATTTTTCTCTCTCACCACACCAGGACCTTTGCCCCAGAAGAGGGGAGTGCTGAAGCAAGTGAGGCCCATGTGCAAAGAGAGGTCCATGTGCTGCCTGTGTAGGTGAATGTGGCTCTGCTCAGATGCAACCTTGTGTGCAATTTCCCTTTGTCTCTCACAGCCAATCACTGCCCCATGCCTCTGTTTCTCCCATCACCCTCTCACTGTTGTGGAGTCACTTCACAGGGCTGGGAGAACCCACATGGACTCTCAGCACATGTTGGGATATTAGCTGTGGTGGAGCAGTCACTGTCAGAGATCTAGGCAGCTTTGGGGACACTGCCTGAGGAAATGACTACTATGGCTGCTGCCACCCTCCCTGGGCTCTTCCCTGGGACCAGATAGCTTCTGCAACCCATGGTAGAGTCCTTTCCCCAGTCAAGCTGCTCCAGATCCAGCACTGCAATGTGCCATGGAGTGAGTGGGGCCAGAGCGTTTACTTAACTTGGGCTGTGGTATGCACCACAAGGTGGTCGGTCATGGGAAACCTGCAGCCACTAGAGCAGGACCCTCTCTGCTCTGCCTTGGGGACTAGTTAGAATGTGCACACTCCTCATAAGTGGAGTGCAGGCTTTTCCAGACATTCTATCTGATCCAAAGGTCTTCCAACCAGCCAAGGGGGCTTGTCTCCTCTGCATGGGACTTCAGTACAGGGACACCCAGTCTGTGGCTTGAGCTGCTCACTCCCCTGGGTGGGTGTATACCCGTGTAATCTCCCTTGTCCTCTGAGTCCCTTCCAGGGGCACAGGTCTTGACCCAATTGCTCGTCTTCCCTTCCTACCCAACTGCATCTGCATCTGCATCTGTCTTATATCCTTGGTTGTACCAGAGTCTTGCTAGCTTCCAATTCATTTTCAGTGAGTTCCACACATAGATGTACTTTTTTGTGTATTTGTTGGGGGAGGTAAGCTCCACATATTCTTAATCCACCATCTTTATTTCCCTTCTCAAAAATTTCTTTTTTGGGAATATTTCTTCTTCATTTGTTTTATTCTCCTCATACCACTTAAACATACATTGGATTTTTTTTTTAAATGTCTACTCTATCATCTCTCTAACAAGTTTTATATTTTTTATTATTTTCCTATTTGTTTGACTTCTAATTTGTTTGCTATGCTCCTATCTTTTCAGTTGCTTCTATATTACCAATAATGATTGTTTCAACTCTTTAATGGTTTTCTTTGTCTCTTCCATTTGTTTCCTGAGCTCTAAGGATTACTTCTTATCATTTTCTGTTATCTTGTCATATGTACTTTGATTTCATGTATGTGTTCTTTAAACTGTTCTTCCAATGTTATTGTCAGTCACTTCTTCAGAGGAAGACAGTTGTTATATCCTGAGTACAATTTTTCAGGTTACGGAGGGATCCACACAAGACAAACTGAAATCTCTGGCCTGGCCAACAACCAACAAGAGGCTGTGGTTTACTAACAACCATGAGTGTGTTTTCAAGTGGAACTTCCTTCAGTTAGTCCTTCAAAGGTGAATGCAGCTACAATCAACAGCTTGACTGACATTTCATCTCATGAGAGAACTTAAGCCAGAACTACCCACCTAAACCACCCGCAGATTCCAGACCCATAGTCTCTGTGAGAAAATGAAAGGTTATTGTTTTAATTTGCTAAGTTTTGAGGTAATTTTTACACAGGAATAGATAATTAACAAACTATTTTTTATCTCCCTATATTACTTATATGAAAATGTGTTTAAGACAAGACATAACTATGAAATCTATGAACTTCCCAGGAAAAGTAAAGAATAAAAATATCATTTACAAATAATCATACTTGGGAGAATGAAAATGCTTTATTTAAGTTTTATTGAGCCTTAAACATTTAGAATTAGGATAATCTTTCCATTCTAATAATCTCTAGGATATTTATCCAGTTTTAGCTTCATCACTTCTAGTAATGTATGAAGTCTTAACAAATTACTGTTTTATTGTTAGGATTCTCAAAAATAAAGTATGTCTTAAATAAGTAACATAAGTTTATGTCCTAGATGAAGACATCTTTTGATTCAATTCTGTTCTAAAATAAATACACTTTACTCAAGATTTGATTATAATTGAGTTGATTAGCACATCAATAATACCTTGCTTAATTTATGGAAATTGCCATTAAGATTAGAATATGAAGGCTGTACTGTGAATATCTTATGTTCCTCTGATAGAATATTATGTAGAATAAGAAATTAACCAAAATGATATTTTTAACTTTAAACTTTAATTTATTGAAAAACAAATTTGTTTTAATATAACCAATAGACTGACCTTGAATGATTTGAATCATAATCAATTAATAAATGAAGAAGAGTATTTTAAGCATATACTTATACTCAATTCAAAATGATCATCTACAGTTAACTTTTATGTCATCATTAGCACACAATTATATTTGATAGGTTTTGTCTATTCATGTGTGACAGGAACTGGTTAGATGCTCAATAATCCCACTTATTCTTCCTAAGAACACAGGAATACTTTTGTAACCTTTATTATTATTGGACTGGGACTCCAATGTGACTTGCTTCTGGACTGAAATAATATGTGTGAAATCCAGGACTCATCACAAAAATCATGCATGGCCCTCACCCTCTCTCTTCACCTGTAAATTAGCTGAAGGTAAAAAAGCAGTAGGTGCCAGTGAGATCCTAATAGATATCAAAATATTAGATGGTTCCCAAACTCTCCACGTGGAGAACCATTCATTGAAGAATGAAGTGGAATGGGATGTGAATAGAAAAGAAACATTTATTGTGTCAAATTGTTTATTATAGCATACAGAATTACCTTGCCTTGATTAATATTACATTTAAAAGCAAAATAATTTTAAAGCTTTTAATGAAGATATAATTTGATTAGGAAGCAATGGTCACTGAAGTATATATAATTAGCTTATAGAGTCTTGCTTATATTCTCCTTTCCAAGTTCAGGCCTTTGGATTACTACTTAGTTATATACAGTCTCAGGCCATGGGCCTATGACAGGAGATATTCAACCATTCCACCTCATATCTAGCTATATCAGGTTATAGTACTCCAGTTTTTATAACTAGTTTTCTACTTAATCCTTTAGCCCCAGTCCTACTTCACATGCCCAAATTCTGAAAATGGGTTTTCATCCTGTGTCTCTATTTCTAAATCCTATTTCATTAAGCTTTCTAGAAGGTACAGTGTTATTATTTAGACATTTATATTATATGGATGGTATGCTTCTTGTTTTGCATTTTTACGTGGTTGACTTGCACTGTACAGTCATGTAATCAATCAGACTTCATTTTTGATCTTTGACTGTAGATGGCTTTCAAGCCCCACTAGTCATTTTTTTCCTTTTTCTTCACCTCAGGGAAAGATGATATGCATCCCTCCCTTGACTCATGTAGGAAAGTTCATAACACGAAAACCCAAGCCCACATAAGAACTCTCACCCCAGCCCCACTCCCCAACCACAACAAAAACAAATGCAACCCATTCCTTGCTCAAGCCATTTTCCTACCAGCCTATCCTGCTCTCATCAGAAAGCTTCATGATGTGAATAATAAACACTTTTTGGTATATGTATTGCATTATTAGTCTCTGCATTTGAACCAATTTTTTGTTATGGGATATTGATCTTGCTGTCTGTAGGAAAATCACATGGCAATTTAAGGTTCAGTCACCTGGGTAAGTGACAGTCTTCTATAAGGGAAGCATATATTCTTCCCAAGTGTTTTGCATCCATGGAAGCAACATATCTTCAGACAGTTAACTAAAATGTGTAAGGTAGGCATGTGAGAAAGGTAACTCCTGAGTTTCTCTAGATAGCTTTCTCTTAGGTTTATATCAGGAAAACAAGATATGCTATGAGATCATCCAAATTATTTGGGCAAGATGGCATTACCTATGGGGGGAAGCCAGGGGCTAGGTTTGGAGGCACTTATGTAGAGTAACATAAATTGCAAATGTTTAAATTATACTTATAAATCATAAAATCATATATATGTTTTTTTTTCTTTCTCCTTTTCCCTTCTGTTATTCCTGAGCCTTAGTAACAACTCCATCCTTTCTGGTCTCACCATGTCCAGAAAAACAATATAGAATTTAGGGAAAAGTGCTGCACATCCATCTTTAGGTTTGTGGTTATCAAATTCTTTTAATAACAAGTATTTTATAATTTTCCTCTTATGATTCTTAAATTAATGGATATTCTAGCCTACCTATATGCATTTTTTAATCTAATGAAGGGATAAAATAAAAAATAAGTAACATTATAAAATAGTATTGAATCAATATGTAAATTCTCAAGAACAATTGTAATAGGACACATAAAGAAATAATCAAAGTTTGTTTTTGTAGATAAAACCCTCATGAATGTAGCAGCTACAAAGGCAAACTGATCTTAGTGTAGTACAGATTAATCAAATTTTATGAGTGTTATTGGTGTTAGGTGATGTGATTTTCTAAATGGTCAACAAATCCTGTTAAAGTTCTTAACAAAAACTAAATATAATCTTGCTGTAATTTACATGTTTTTCATTGACATTTCCATTATGTACCAAAAATACCTTGCATATAATAAAATACAGAGTTTGATTCTTGCCTCAGAAAGTTTTAAAGAGAATTTTCACCAATGTGAAAGTTTAGAAGGACATTTAAGAGTACTGTAATTATAGGTCATTTAGCACTCCTATTCTCCACTTTCTAAATTAAAGTAGCATCCTTGAATCAAAATTAAGACAATCAAAACTACTCCACAAATTTTAAAAACACCTCTAAAGTGGAGATACAACCCATTCTTAGAATCAGACCAGAGTAATAAACCAGAGCCTAAAGTTAGCACTGTATTGACAGTAGTCTTTCATCAGAGATGCCTAAATAGGAGGACGAAGTTCTACTGTGAAATGATGACCCTGGAGTCCATCTACCCTAATTCCAGTGGAGCTTTTGAAGCACTGGTATGTCATTTTTTTTTTTATGGACACATTGGTTTCCCTTGTAGAGTCCTGTCTTAGGATCAAGCTGATATCTCATTTCTTCTAACCCTTTTTGAAATTTCTGACACGTATTGATAGGCTACCCAGATATTAACTTTCTTCCTGCAGGAGGGTTTTAAGTATCACCTTATCTGAGACTTCTACAGCCAGGTTCCCTAGGGAAGCCTTGCTTCTTGGTGTTGAAACACTATGTTTTCAATTGTTTCCTGAATCATGACCAGGCATTACCATGTCTACCTAGATTCTAAACTTGTCTTTCTGACTTAAATCCTGTTTTAAACAATTATTTCTGTGTCCATTTTTCTCAAAGATTAGGCCTAGTGCCAGACCCAGTGCTCTCCGCCTACTGGTTACCTCTAATTAATGGCCTCATCTAGCTTATTCATGTAATGTGAACTAAGCATATTGGTATTATGGTCTAGAGGAAATAACAACCTGTCGTGTCCAATACAATTAAACCAAATTCACTTTTAATGATCATTGATATATTTTATGTGATAATTTCTAGAAATTTTGAAATGTTTAATTAGAAATTACATTTTATGATGACATCCACAGTTACAATGTGAGTAAAACTTTTCACAGTTTGTGAGAATATAAGATGAATTCTTAATGAAAATATCCAAACCTTTCTTTAAGTTGCCTTTTAACACTGAAATTAAGTTTCTTTATGAAACATAAACAAGTGTAAACTGTCATTATAAAACTTTCCAGGATTCTTAAGATTTGAAGAGCATGATTTATTAAAAAGCTTTGTGATGGGGCTTCCCTGGTGGCGCAGTGGTTGAGAATCTGCCTGCCAATGCAGGGGACACAGGTTCGAGCCCTGGTCTGGGAGGATCCCACATGCCGCGGAGCAACTAGCCCCGTGAGCCACAATTACTGAGCCTGCGCGTCTGGAGCCTGTGCTCTGCAACGAGAGGCCGCGATAGTGAGAGGTCGGCGCCCCGCGATGAAGAATGACCCCCCGCTTGCCGCAACTAGAGAAAGCCCTCACACAGAAATGAAGAGCCAACACAGCCATAAATAAATAAATAAATAAATAAAATTTTTAAAAAAAAGGCAAAATAAAAGCTTTGTGATGAATGTTTCATGGGTAGTAGTATTATGTTGTGCACATACTATACATTGAGAGTCTAATAGATGTTTTCATCATTTTTAATGTGGCTATAAAAGAAAGGTCAACTGATTCAGAGATACTATCACTTATGAGAATAATCAAAATGTACTGACCCCATACAACATTCAGAAGATGTCAAACCACAAAGCCACCTTGTCAACAGATGGAAGACATTGTTTTTCCCTCCTTTTCATTTGAAATAAAAATAAACACAGTTTAGCTTAAAAATCTTCAGGCAAATATTCTGTCATGGTGTAGAAATTTAGCCTAAATTCAGATTTCAAATTCCTCAAGTGCATGCCTCTTTAATTAAACAATATTTGTTAAGCTCCAACTAAGCTTGCACTGCTCTAAGTGCTGAAAGAGAAAAAAAGAGGAATATACAAGATGGTGTTTCCTCAAATGGGATATAGTTAAATTGGAGAGAAAAGCATACTAACAGAAACTAATAACAATAGCTCTAAAAATTAAGAAACCATAAAACAATAAAATCAAAGTTTCAATGAATAGTCATGAAATGGTAAGTCTTTTATTAAAAGATGGTTTTTAAACTGAGAGAAACTGGAGTCATCTGATTTATATAGGAGTATATCATCCAACTAAAATGCCTCTTTCC